>NC_086448.1:89673418-89973418 GCF_028390025.1 Pseudophryne corroboree
CCGCCTTCTCCATTCCCTCTCTTTTTCTGCCTGTTCCCATCTTGCCGATCTCCTTAATCTCTCTGTGTCATCAGGCACTGTCCCCTCTGCCTTCAAGCATACCCTTGTCTCCTCAAGTCTTAATAAAACCTACTCTTGATCCTAACACACTCTCCAACTACCAAACCATCTCTCTCCTCTCTTTTGCCTCCAAACGCCTTGAGCATACTGTCTACAATCGCCTTTCTTTCCTCTCACTCCCTGCTTGATTCATTTCAATCTGGCTTTTGTCCTCTCCACTCCACTGAAGCTGTCCTTCGAAAGTCTGCAGTGACCTCCATGCTGGCAAATTCAAGGGCCACTACTCTCTGCTCATTCTCCTTGACCTCTCCTGCTTTTGACACTGTGGACCACCATCTCCTCCTCAAATCCTCCACTCTCTTGGTCTGCATGATACTGCCCTCTCCTGGCTGTCCTTCTACCTCACTGAACTCTTTTTCCATCTCCTCTCATGACTC
The DNA here is from genome assembly GCF_028390025.1 of Pseudophryne corroboree. Classification (NCBI taxonomy): domain Eukaryota; kingdom Metazoa; phylum Chordata; class Amphibia; order Anura; family Myobatrachidae; genus Pseudophryne; species Pseudophryne corroboree. The sequence continues at coordinate 89,673,916 of NC_086448.1, forward strand.
CTCCCCCCCCCCACTTCCACTAACAATTGGATTCCCCCAAGGTTCTGTTCTGGGACCTCTCCTATTCTATTTCTATACGTCCTCTTTAGGTGAACTCATTTGCTCTTTTGACCTCCAATATCATCTCTATGCTGATGATACTCAGATCTACTTATCCTCCCTTGACCTCTTTTCACTCCTGTCTCCAACAGTCTCTCTGCTATTTCTTCCTTGATATCCCAGGGCTTTCTTTAAACTTAACATGTCTAAGACTAAGCTGATCGTCTTCTCACCCTCCCGCATAACATCACCTCCCACAATTTCATTATCTATTGACTGCACAACCATCTCCTCTATTCCCCAAGTACGCTGCCTTGGAGTTATCCTTGACTCCTCCCTCTCTTTCAAACCACACATTCAGTACCTTTTGCAGTCCTGCCATTTTCATCTGAAAAATATTTCCAGGATCAGACCCTTTCTCACCCTGGATGCCACTAAGGGGGACATTTACTAAGCAGTGATAAGAGCGGAGAAGTGAGCCAGTGGTGAAGTTGCCCCATCAACCAATCAGCAGCTCTGTATCATTTTATAGTATGCAAATTATAGATGTTACTTCAGTGCTGATTGGTTGCCATGGGCAACTTCTCCACTGGGTCACTTCTCCGCTCTTATCACTGCTTAGTAAATGTCCCCCTAAGACCCTTATCCACTCACTGGTCATCTCCAGATTGGACTACTGCAACCTCCTCTTATTTGGCCTCCCTGACAACCGCCTCTCCACTCCAATCCATCCTCACTGCTGCTGCCGCCCATCTTCTTCTTAAAACGTACTAAGTTTGTCATCCCTCTCTTACAAGCCCTACACTGGCTCCCCTTCAACCAGGAGCGTAGCCAGAACTTTGTGGGCCCCATAGCAACATTTTGGAGGGGCCCCCGTCCCAATGCTTCTAGAGAGACACTTCTCCACAGCAGTTGTTCATTTTATGCCCTATAATAGTGCCCTAGTTAATTTTCTGACCCATAGTACAGCCTTATTTAATGTTATGCCCCATAGTAGTGCCCGAGTTTCTTTTATGAATCGCAGTAGTGCTTAAGTTCACCCTATGTCACATCTCAGAGCTGCCAGTACACATTATGCCGCACAGTACCCCCAATTCACATTATGATATACAGTATAGTGCTCCCCATTCATATTGTGCCTCATTACAATGCCTCGGTTCATATTATGTAACATTAAAATGCCATCCAGTTCATTTTATACCACACTACAATGAGCAGGTCCAGGGACATACCTAGATATATTGCAGGCCCCAAGGAAAAAGTTTGAAAGGTCCATAACGTACCACCCAATGGCAAAAAATGGGTGGTACGTAGGGGTCCCATAGCAGCTGCACTCCCTGCACCCATGGTAGCTACACCCTGTATATAACACATGTAACTAACAGGTAAGGTGGCCCCTCTCAGCTCTGACCCCATAGCAGCTGCACTCCCTGCACCTATGGTAGCTACATCCCTGTATATAACACATGTAACTGTGACAGGGAAGGTGGCCTCTCTAAGCTCTGGGCCCCATGGCATCTGCACTACCTGCACCTATGGTAGCTACATCCCTGTATATAACACATGTAACTGTAACAGGTAAGGTGGCCCCTCTCAGCTCTGACCCCATAGCAGCTGCACTCCCTGCACCTATGGTAGCCTTCAACTATATATGTGTGCGTTTAACAGAGAGAAAACAAGTGCCTGATGGTGCAGTAATTTCTAACCATTGTTGTTATCAATACAATTAAGTTCTGCATACCTAATCTATTATTGCATCAATGTGGTCCAATTCCTTTATGTATATTAGAAATAAAGACATTATTTATATTTAATTTGGTTGTTTGAAGCCGTCCTCTATAAATTAGTGAGGATAGAATGATAAATGGTGTGGCATGCTCGCACGTTGGCGGGTCTCGTACCAGCGCGCTTCCTTCCTTGAGAGCCACTGATTGTAATCTTGTTGGCAAAATAACACTTTGCAAGTCTGTCGCTGAATTGCTTCTTGCTGTTCCTTATTATTTCTCCTCCCGTCTCTTGCCTCATAATTGTGCTATATTACTGCATCGACTTGCAGTCAATGATATTGACGCTCCTATTTATGTAGGCAGTGTCAGACAAATTATAGGAATTATCAGCCTTTTCTCTTTTCCTTAGACTTTATATTAGTAGCAATAAAATAATAATAATAAAAAATAGCATATTGCCTGTCTTCTCTGCAGCATTGTAAACGGTTAATCTATTTTTTTTTTTTTAAATAGCATTTGAAGTATTTGTTCTGTCTGTGTAGTGGACTGAAATTCACAGCAGCAGTAGCAAATTGAACAAGTATCTCTACGGGAAATGATTGCTACACAAATAATGAGTTGTCAGTGAATGCTGGGCTTTCGTGTGAGTTATGATTGGCTCCCTGCATCAGCCACATATGGGCAGTGTCTGAAGATATGGATGGGAGAGGGGATAAACTGGCGAGAACTGCAATAAAAGTGTAATCTTTGTGAAACATTAATACTGCTTTACAGATAAATGTCAGGGATCGCTTTTCCATTGGACATTGTTTTAACGCATTGTATCGTTGATTGATTTTGTTTCTGTTTTAATTCCTTTTATTTTTTTTTCTTCATAACCCCTAGTACAGCGGTCTTGTCAGCAGTGGTCCGAAAGGCCATAAATTGTGTTCTACGACACTTGATGCGCAAATTCTGAGTTGTGGTGTTACAAAGAGCAGGACTGACACACACCGTAAAAGTTATTTACAAACGTGCAGTCAAAATAATTTAGTTTCTTAAGCCAAAATGTCCTTGTGTCTACATCACATGGGTTTGTAGGCCAAGGAGATGGTGGTCTGCAGTGGTACAGAAGTTTGTCCTTTGTGGTGGTGGTGGGGGGGGGGGGGGGTTAGTGGGATTGGAGCATTTCTTTGTTAAGTGCAAGTGGGAAAACAGGATTCAGTTTGAAAACATTTTGTTTGTGGAATGTAACTCTTTAAATTTGATGGCGGTTGTACAGTGGGCTTTGTATGACTTCACTGTTTCCAACGTATACGTTTATTGAAATATCCGCAAACCCACCAATGTACAGTAGGTGCACCACCCTTTTACAAATATGGATTCAATGTCCAGGAAGTCTATGGCATATTTTGAAATGGGATATGCTAGTTGGTACACTTGCTCAAAAAGGGTCACATTTTTTTTCCCTAACTGAGCCTTAATGAAAGCAGCATTTGGTGATCTGAACCAGCATTGATGGGAACACACAGTGGGGGTAATTCAGACCTGATCGTAGCAGCAAATTTGTTAGCAGTTGGGCAAGGGATCCGGTCTGAAGATCGACCACTATAAGTCGACAGTCACTAGGTCGACAGGGTTGGAAGGTCAACAGGATTTCTAGGTTGACAGGTCAAAAGGTCGACATGAGTTTTTAAAAAAACAAAAAAACTTTTTTTGAACTTTTTCATACTTAATGATCCACGTGGACTACGACTGGAACGATAATCTTTGCCCGAAGCATGGCGAGCGAAGTGAGGGGACACGGTGCACTAATTGGGGTTCCCTGTCACTTCACTTCAACCTCATGTTTACATTTTGACCTGTCGACCTAGCACATGTCGACCTAGAAACCCTGTCGACCTAATGACTGTCGACCTATAGTGGTCGACCTAAACATTGTCGACCTAGACACTGTCGATCTAATGATCCGCACCCGTGGGCAAAACCATGTGCACTGCAGGGGGGTGGCAGATATAACGTTTGCTTTGAGAGTTACATATGGGTGGGTTATTTAGTTTCCGTGCAGGGTAAATACTGGCTTCTTTATTTTCACACTGCAATTTAGATTTCAGCTTGAACACACCCCACCCAAATCAAACTCGCTCTGCACATGTTATATCTGACCCCCTCCCCCCCCCCCCCCCCTGCAGTGCACATGGTTTTGCCCAACTGCTAACAAATTTTCTGCTACGAGCAGGTCTGAATTACCCCCAGTGTTCGATGACTGAAAAATAGTCACATCATAGAGGCATGACGTTATGGGTCCATACTGCATTTACAAGCCAACTATTTGGTTCACCCACACAAGTAAATACACTCTTTTACTGTCAGTGACACTTTCAGATCAGTAAATGAATATAGAGTAACATGCAAACCAACAGGCAACTTCAGATGCACCGATCTTTTCATCAACTCTAACTTCTCCCTAGACTTTGGGGCAGAAAAATGTAGTCTTGTAGAGGTGCGGGGGGGGGGGGGGGGGGGGAAATATCCTAATGTGACTAGTTAAAATGTGCGGATACAAAAGGAACCCTTGAAAATCCCCAGGACTATCCCCAGCAGTAACTCAATTAACATAGAATGACGCACCAGAGAAAACATTTATCACTATCAAAAGATTTCCTGTCACTTTGATCTATCGCCCTCAATAAGATGGAGAGTTTGCTGTAGTGAGAGAGCGGTTATACGGGTTCGGTATGTATCCCGACATCAGCATCCTGAGGGGAAGAATGTCGGCAATGGGGCGAGTGCAAAGAAGCCCCTTGCGGTTGTCCTTCTATGTGTGTCGTGGACAACCATAGAGGGGGAATCGCCTACCTCGGGATACCGGCGTCTGTATTGTGACAGCCGGGATCTCGACAAGCGGTATGCGGTTTCAGTGGCATCTCAGTATGGCATTAACAAAAAGATGAGACTTAAATTATAAAAATTTCTCTATCGTCCTAGTGGATGCTGGGGTTCCTGAAAGGACCATGGGGAATAGCGGCTCCGCAGGAGACAGGGCACAAAAAGTAAAGCTTTTTCAGATCAGGTGGTGTGCACTGGCTCCTCCCCCTATGACCCTCCTCCAGACTCCAGTTAGATTTTTGTGCCCGGCCGAGAAGGGTGCAATCTAGGTGGCTCTCCTAAAGAGCTGCTTAGAAAAAGTTTAGCTAGGTTTTTTATTTTACAGTGATTCCTGCTGGCAACAGGATCACTGCAGCGAGGGACTGAGGGGAGAAGGAGTCAACTCACCTGCGTGCAGGATGGATTGGCTTCTTGGCTACTGGACATCAAGCTCCAGAGGGACGATCACAGGTACAGCCTGGATGGTCACCGGAGCCGCGCCGCCGGCCCCCTTGCAGATGCTGAAGTCAGAAGAGGTCCAGAATCGGCGGCTGAAGACTCCTGCAGTCTTCAAAAGGTAGCGCACAGCACTGCAGCTGTGCGCCATTTTCCTCTCAGCACACTTCACACGGCAGTCACTGAGGGTGCAGGGCGCTGGGAGGGGGGCGCCCTGGGAGGCAAATGATTACCTATAAAGGCTAAAAATACCTCACATATAGCCCCTAGAGGCTATATGGAGATATTTAACCCCTGCCTAATTTTTCTAAATAGCGGGAGACGAGCCCGCCAGAAAAGGGGCGGGGCCTATCTCCTCAGCACACGGCGCCATTTCCTCTCACAGCTCCGCTGGTCAGGACGGCTCCCAAGTCTCTCCCCTGCACTGCACTACAGAAACAGGGTAAAACAGAGAGGGGGGGGCAAATTTATGGCGATATTTTGATATAACAAAGCAGCTATAAGGGAGCACTTATTATAAGGCTATCCCTGATATATATATAGCGCTTTTGGTGTGTGCTGGCAAACTCTCCCTCTGTCTCCCCAAAGGGCTAGTGGGTCCTGTCTTCGTTAGGAGCATTCCCTGTGTGTCTGCTGTGTGTCGGTACGTGTGTGTCGACATGTATGAGGACGATATTGGTGTGGAGGCGGAGCAATTGCCAAATATGAGGATGTCACCCCCTAGGGAGTCGACACCAGAATGGATGCCTTTATTTATGGAACTACGGGATAGTGTCAACACGCTAAAGCAGTCGTTTGACGACATGAGGCGGCCGGACAATCAATTAGTGCCTGTCCAGGCGACTCAAACACCGTCAGGGGCTGTGAAACGCCCTTTGCCTCAGTCGGTCGACACAGACCCAGACACAGGCGATGACTCCAGTGGTGACGGTGACGAATCAACCGTATTTTCCAGTAGGGCCACACGTTATATGATTTTGGCAATGAAGGAGGCGTTACATTTAGCTGATACTACAGGTACCACTAAACAGGGTATTATGTGGGGTATGAAAAAACTACCTATAGTTTTTCCTGAATCAGAAGAATTAAATGACGTGTGTAATGAAGCGTGGGTTGCCCCTGATAAAAAGCTGATAATTTCAAAGAAATTATTGGCATTATACCCTTTCCCGCCAGAGGTTAGGGAGCGCTGGGAAACACCTCCTAGGGTGGACAAGGCGCTAACACGCTTATCTAAACAAGTGGCGTTACCCTCTCCTGAGACGGCCGCACTTAAAGATCCATCAGATAGGAGGATGGAAAATATCCAAAAAAGTATATACACACATGCAGGTGTTATACTACGACCAGCTGTAGCGACTGCCTGGATGGGCAGTGCTGGGGTAGTTTGGTCAGAGTCCCTGATTGAAAATATTGATACCCTGGACAGGGACAATATTTTACTGTCGTTAGAACAAATAAAGGATGCATTTCTTTATATGCGTGATGCACAGAGGGATATCTGCACACTGGCATCACGGGTAAGTGCTATGTCCATTTCGGCCAGAAGAGCTTTATGGACGCGACAGTGGACAGGCGATGCGGATTCAAAACGGCATATGGAAGTTTTGCCGTATAAAGGGGAGGAGTTATTTGGAGTCGGTCTATCAGATTTGGTGGCCACGGCTACAGCCGGGAAATCCACCTTTCTACCTCAAGTCACTCCCCAACAGAAAAAGGCACCGACTTTTCAACCGCAGCCCTTTCGTTCCTTTAAAAATAAGAGAGCAAAGGGCTATTCATATCTGCCACGAGGCAGAGGTCGAGGGAAGAGACAGCAACACGCAGCTCCTTCCCAGGAACAGAAGCCCTCCCCGGCTTCTACAAAAGCCTCAGCATGACGCTGGGGCTTCTCAAGCGGACTCGGGGACGGTGGGCGGTCGTCTCAAAAATTACAGCGCGCAGTGGGCTCACTCGCAGGTAGATCCCTGGATCCTGCAGATAATATCTCAAGGGTACAGGTTGGAATTAGAGACAGATCCACCTCGCCGTTTCCTGAAGTCTGCTTTACCAACGTCCCCCTCCGAAAGGGAGACGGTTTTGGAAGCCATTCACAAGCTGTACTCTCAGCAGGTGATAGTCAAGGTACCTCTTCTACAACAAGGGAAGGGGTATTATTCCACTCTTTTTGTGGTACCGAAGCCGGATGGCTCGGTAAGGCCTATTCTAAATCTGAAGTCCTTGAACCTGTACATAAAGAAGTTCAAGTTCAAGATGGAGTCACTCAGAGCAGTGATAGCGAACCTGGAAGAGGGGGACTTTATGGTATCCTTGGACATCAAGGATGCGTATCTCCACGTTCCAATTTACCCCTCACACCAGGGGTACCTCAGGTTCGTTGTACAAAACTGTCACTATCAGTTTCAGACGCTGCCGTTCGGATTGTCCACGGCACCTCGGATCTTTACAAAGGTAATGGCCGAGATGATGATTCTTCTTCGAAGAAAAGGCGTATTAATTATCCCATACTTGGACGATCTCCTAATAAGGGCGAGGTCCAGAGAACAGCTAGAGATGGGATTAGCACTGTCTCAAGAAGTGCTAAAACAGCACGGGTGGATTCTGAATATTCCAAAATCCCAGTTAATGCCGACAACTCGTCTGCTGTTCCTAGGGATGATTCTGGACACGGTTCAGAAAAAGGTTTTTCTCCCGGAGGAAAAAGCCAAGGGGTTATCCGAGCTTGTCAGGAACCTCCTAAAACCAGGAAAGGTGTCTGTACATCAATGCACAAGAGTCCTGGGAAAAATGGTGGCTTCTTACGAAGCAATTCCATTCGGCAGATTCCACGCAAGAATTTTCCAAAGGGATCTGTTGGACAAATGGTCAGGGTCGCATCTTCAGATGCACCTACGGATGACCCTGTCTCCAAGGACAAGGGTGTCTCTTCTGTGGTGGTTGCAGAGTCCTCATCTATTGGAGGGCCGCAGATTCGGCATACAGGATTGGATCCTGGTGACCACGGACGCCAGCCTGAGAGGCTGGGGAGCAGTCACACAAGGAAGAAACTTCCAGGGAGTATGGACAAGCCTGGAAACGTCTCTTCACATAAACATTCTGGAACTAAGAGCAATATACAATGCTCTAAGCCAGGCAGAACCTCTGCTTCAGGGAAAACCGGTGTTGATCCAGTCGGACAACATCACGGCAGTCGCCCATGTGAACAGACAGGGCGGCACAAGAAGCAGGAGTGCAATGGCAGAAGCTGCAAGGATTCTTCGCTGGGCAGAGAATCATGTGATAGCACTGTCAGCAGTGTTCATCCCGGGAGTGGACAACTGGGAAGCAGACTTCCTCAGCAGACACGATCTTCACCCGGGAGAGTGGGGACTTCATCCAGAAGTCTTCCACATGCTGGTAACCCGTTGGGAAAGACCAATGGTGGACATGATGGCGTCTCGCCTCAACAAAAAACTGGACAGGTATTGCGCCAGGTCAAGAGATCCGCAGGCAATAGCTGTGGACGCGCTGGTAACGCCTTGGGTGTACCAGTCGGTGTATGTGTTTCCTCCTCTGCCTCTCATACCAAAAGTATTGAGAATTATACGGCAAAGAGGCGTAAGAACGATACTAGTGGTTCCGGATTGGCCAAGAAGGACTTGGTACCCGGAACTTCAAGAGATGATCACGGAAGATCCGTGGCCTCTACCTCTAAGGAGGGACTTGCTTCAGCAGGGTCCCTGTCTGTTTCAAGACTTACCGCGGCTGCGTTTGACGGCATGGCGGTTGAACGCCGGATCCTAAAGGAAAAAGGCATGCCGGAAGAAGTCATTCCTACTTTGATTAAAGCAAGGAAGGAAGTAACCGTGCAACATTATCACCGAATTTGGCGAAAATATGTTGCGTGGTGCGAAGATCGGAGTGCTCCGACGGAGGAATTTCAACTGGGTCGATTCCTACATTTCCTGCAATCAGGATTGTCTATGGGTCTCAAATTGGGATCTATTAAGGTTCAAATTTCGGCCCTGTCGATTTTCTTTCAAAAAGAATTGGCTTCAGTCCCTGAAGTCCAGACCTTTGTTAAGGGAGTGCTGCATATACAGCCCCCTGTGGTGCCTCCAGTGGCACCGTGGGATCTCAATGTGGTTTTGGATTTTCTAAAATCTCATTGGTTTGAACCACTAAATAAGGTGGATTTGAAATATCTCACTTGGAAAGTGACCATGCTTCTAGCCCTGGCTTCTGCCAGGAGAGTGTCAGAATTGGCAGCTTTATCTTACAAAAGCCCATATCTGATTTTCCATTCGGACAGGGCAGAACTGCGGACTCGTCCGCATTTTCTCCCTAAGGTGGTGTCAGCATTTCATCTGAACCAGCCTATTGTAGTGCCTGCGGCTACAAGTGACTTGGAGGACTCCAAGTTACTGGACGTTGTCAGAGCATTAAAAATATATATTGCAAGGACAGCTGGAGTCAGAAAATCTGACTCGTTGTTTATATTGTATGCACCCAACAAGATGGGTGCTCCTGCGTCTAAGCAGACGATTGCTCGTTGGATCTGTAGCACAATCCAACTTGCACATTCTGTGGCAGGCCTGCCACAGCCTAAATCTGTAAAGGTCCACTCCACAAGGAAGGTGGGCTCATCTTGGGCGGCTGCCCGAGGGGTCTCGGCATTACAACTTTGCCGAGCAGCTACGTGGTCAGGGGAGAACACGTTTGTAAAATTTTACAAATTTGATACTCTGGCTAAGGAGGACCTGGAGTTCTCTCATTCGGTGCTGCAGAGTCATCCGCACTCTCCCGCCCGTTTGGGAGCTTTGGTATAATCCCCATGGTCCTTTCAGGAACCCCAGCATCCACTAGGACGATAGAGAAAATAAGATTTTACTTACCGATAAATCTATTTCTCGGAGTCCGTAGTGGATGCTGGGCGCCCATCCCAAGTGCGGATTATCTGCATAAATTGTACATAGTTATTGTTAACTAATTCGGGTTATTGTTGAAGGAAGCCATCTTTCAGAGGCTCCGCTGTTATCATACTGTTAACTGGGTTTAGATCACAGGTTGTACGGTGTGATTGGTGTGGCTGGTATGAGTCTTACCCGGGATTCAAAATCCTCCCTTATTGTGTACGCTCGTCCGGGCACAGTACCTAACTGGAGTCTGGAGGAGGGTCATAGGGGGAGGAGCCAGTGCACACCACCTGATCTGAAAAAGCTTTACTTTTTGTGCCCTGTCTCCTGCGGAGCCGCTATTCCCCATGGTCCTTTCAGGAACCCCAGCATCCACTACGGACTCCGAGAAATAGATTTATCGGTAAGTAAAATCTTATTTTTTGTTTTATATGTACATTGGGCCCCTGGTTTGCTATAAATGAGCGTTTATAGATAGGAGCCATTGTGCAATACCCAGGGGCTAGTTGCATTCCACTACAGAAATCCCACATACCCAGGAGAATATTCCAAGAACCTTGCACCGCATTGGTTTTGTTTTATTCTTTGTTATTTGTTGGTTATTTTTGGTTTTATCCCCATCTGAGGCATTTTTGTGCATATAACACAGCGATTTTCAGCCAATCTGGTCTAAAACAATCTAATTGTATGTTCAAATCAGAGCCTGTATGATGGTTACCCTCACTTATTTATAGGAATAGGAAATACTATGCATTTCTTTTTGCACTCACTATATAAGGAACCCCCCACTTTAGGTGAAGTCAACTTTACAGCTAGTACTGGAGGCAGGAGTGACAAATCTGATATAAGTTACTATAAAATTATTATAAAACACAAATAAAAATTTGTAAAAAAAATACCAATTTTGCATTATCATGTAAAAATGTACGTAGGATTTTAAAGCAACTGCTTCTGATCCCTGGATCTCCGGCGGCACGTCCATTCAGCCATTTTCTGATTGGGCTCCTTAGCTTCTGTTCTACAAAACCGGTAAAACGTGTGAGTTCACCGGCTTGAAAGGGTCTGTGCAGAATGTACCGCTCAGTGACTGCACATTCCGATTGGTCCTCCCGCAGACACACCCCCTCTACATCCAAGCACCCCCAGGGATAACCTACTGTATGCGGCAGGCAGTTAACATTTAACAATTATGCGATTTATCCAAGTTTAATATTCTATTCAGTTTGTGTCGACATTATGCTTCAAGTTGGTTCTTAGTTGCTTCTCTCATTGAATATTTAGAGCAATAGAGATTTCTATAACGTTTTTCAGTCCAAAAGATTTGAAGCCTGCTCCAGTGTTCCTGTACAAGTAAATGGAGGCCATCCTGAAAACTGTTATATGCTCAGTTTGGTTTAGTCTGCATTTTGGAGGGGGGTAAAAAGAAGCGGACGTCTTATCTGTGTTAGTAAATGAAAACCCTGACTGCGAGCAGCATTGCTGGGTTCTGATGTTCCTGCAGCAGTAGTGGCCTTTTGCATTTCATCTTATCAGCCTGTGTCAAAGACTTCAGTCAGTGCGGGTTAATGCTTAGATTCCGAGGAGAAGCTGTGAGCATTGATTCTGATAAAGAGATGTTCTAATGAGACAACACAGCGGTCATTAGCCTGACCATCTATTCCTATGGAAGCCAGGTTATCTCTGCCCGCATACCGACCTCCTACCCTCCTTTCCTTTGGATGCTGCTGAGACGAACAAAGAGACTTTGTCTTCAGCTGCAGTGTACATCTATCCTGCACTAATGATGTCTCTGCCTCTGCCTCTCTCCCTGCTCTTGTCCTCTTTTATTCTTTTACAGGAGGATTTGTGGTCACTTTCTCTACTCATAATTATTTGCTGTTTCTTCCCAACGTGTAACATTTGTCTCCCTGCCTTCCTGTGGCATGGATCACAGAGGGCCGTAACTGGCAAATGTAGCGGAGGGATTAGCAAGCGTAACAAAGGGCACAGACCGTTGGCTGCATTTATAATGTGTTTTTCTGTATACTGTATTCTCTGCTTAAGTACAAGTTTAAAGGCGCAATAGAGTCTTAATATGTACCACTGGCATGTGTTCTGCTGAGTAATGCGCTGCTTCTAAAAGGAAAGGAAATAATAATACAGTGCGTATATGTATATATATGTGTGTGTGTGTGTGTATGTGTGTGTGTGTATATGTATATATATATATATATATATATATATATATATATATATATATATATATATATATCTCTCTATATCTATATCACTGGAAGAGAGTGGCACTCTCAGGACTTCATTCAGGTAAAGAAGGACACAGCAGTCACAAACTTGGTCTAATCGACGTTTCGATAATTTAATATCGTCATCAGGATAACCAGAGGGTAGAGACAACAACATTTAAATACCTACTCACCACCCCATGTGCATCTACACCATCGCTGCGGGCGCCGGGTCCATGGACGACAGAAAACTGCGTTGCGCACTTTCTGTGCGCCCGGACGCTCGAGCGGTTGCCTAGAGACAAAGACATCATGTGACATAAACAAACAGATCCCGAGGGCTTGGGAAAAGACACATGGTCTGAATGTTGAAAAAACATGTTTTTCATACTATATACTTAGAGGGATTCAGCATGATATCCCTATGAACAGGATACTGGTGGTCAGAATACTGACAGCAGCATCCCAACCATCAGAATCCTGACTGTCCCCCAGTAAGTTCCCTAACCCTCCCTTGTGGGTGCCTGACCCTAACCCTCTCCGCTTGGTGCCTGACCCTAACCCTCTCCGCTTGGTGCCTAACCCTACCTATTCCTCCCCAGTACCTAACCCGTCCCTGTACCCTAACCCTGCTTCTGGTGCCTAAACCCAAACTTCCACCCCCCGCGGCAGAATGTGAGGGCATCTTGCTGTAAGAACGATTGGGATTTCGGCTGTCTATATTTTGACGCTGGCATCCTGAGCTCTGTCGGAATTTAGACACCGAGCTTATGGCGTCCTTCGGGATCCCGGCGTTGGTATTTTGACCACCGGGATCTCGTCCATAAGGATATTAACGGCATCCCACTTAGAGAGTGCTAGTCTGTCTTGTAAAAATATTTATATTGTGTCGATGTATGGTATTATAGCTTGATAGTGTCAGTGGTGCAGGTAGGGCCGGCAACAGAAATCTTGGGGCCCGGTACAGTGATATCTCTGGGGCCCCTTAGATTTTAGATAGATAGATAAATAGATAGATAGATAAAGATATCTATCTATCTATCTATCTATCTATCTAGCTAATAGCGCAACAGAATTTGCTGCGCTATATAAGAAACTGTTCATAAATAAATATATATTTATACACATATAAATATGTATATCTCTCTTTCCTCCCACCCACCTCCCACACCACAGTCTGTGTCTCCCTCTCTCCTTCCTCCCATACACCCCACAGTCGGTCTCTCCCCAATGACTTTATGCTGCATTCCCAGCTCCCCCATCCCATCTCAAAATACTGTATCCTCTCACCTAGCCACTTTCACCCTGGGGAGAGACTCACCTGAGCTGCACTCCCCAGTGTCCAGACCCAAACACCGCACAGCAGGTACCATGCAGCCCTCACACCCCACCAGAAGAGGCCAGCGCAGTGCACAGGAATTTTGCCCAGCAGAACTGCTGCCATGTCCCATAACTGCCTACAACAGAGCTGGACCCGGAAGAGCGGGCTCACTCGCGCTGCACAGTCAGTGTGTGTGAGAGGCTCCTGTCACTCCGAGGCTACGCCCACACCACCTACAGCTCGCCGCACTATTTGGACAAGACGGCTCACATCCTTGCCTGGCACTAAGTGGCGTATCCTTGGGGCCCGGTACAGGTGTCCCCTTTGACCCCCTCTGTCGCCGGCCCTCGGTGCAGGTGCTCAAATGAGAGTCCACACGCAGCTTTTCCAGGTTTATATAAATGAAGTGGAGCTTTACTGGTGTCAGTATGCAGAAACAGAAAATAACAAAAGCCTAGCTTTCCATCAGGGCTCGATCTCCCTTTTTCAAACCTATGTAAAAGGGCAGCTTGTTTGCAAACACAGTCTCATAGTCCTCCCTGTCTCTTGCAGGGCTGGATAGTCACCTCCATGTCTGGCTTGGCCTCCACAGCTTCGTACAGTCCTGAGGGTTAATTTACTAAAGCTTCTAAAACAGAGAATAGTTTATGTTGCCCATAGCAACCAATCACATGCTATCATTTCTCTATTGTCCTTTAGAAAATGATAGACAGCGCCTGATTGGTTTTAAATTTAGTTTTATGATCCTCCCTGCCCCCAGCCCGTGTATGGAATCTGATTTGGTGACAGACGGTGTAAATCCAATAAACATAATTAAAATTTATCTTGGTTTGTCCAAAGTCCCAACCATATAAGAGCATGGTCTCTGCAAACAGTATATAAAGTATTATGTTTATGAGAATAACACTTTTCAATTGATGACAAAATCTATGTAACAGAACATGCCAGCACTTATGAGATACAGTATGTATAATATATGTTGTTTTCCTATGATAACACTGGAGTATTACTGTATCTCAAATTGCAAAATAGAAGGTGTGAAGGACCATACACACTAGACGAGCCCCGACCGACGCCCATATTGGCAGTGGCTGGAACCCGGCAGGGTGCCGGCATCAGCAAGTGCATACACACTTGCCAATGCCAGCGGGGAAGGAAGCAGCGGCGGGAGAAAACGACGTCCATGCTGCAGCATGGCTGTCGTTAACGAGGACCTGCTTGGTCTGTACATGCTCAGACGAGGGAGGGGGTCGTAACGATGCGCGGGAGCGCACATCGTTAACGATATTGAGTGTACACACTAGATGAGATTGTAAAAAATCTCACTCAGAATGACCCTTCTGAGCGATATCTTTTATATTCTCGTCTGGTGTGTATGGGCCTCCAGGGGCGCTTTAAGAGAGGAGGAGGCCCGGGTGCAGCCTCCCCCGTTTGGGCCCCCTCCTCTCTGACGGCAGCGCTGAGAGTCTGAGCACTAGAGCGCTCAGACTCTACTGCGCATGCGCAGATCTCAGAGAAAATGTCCGCTGGGCCATTTTCACAGAGATTTCTCTACTGCGCGTGCGCAGAACTCCGTGAAAATGTCCGCTGGGCCATTTTCACAGAGTTTTAATACCGCCATGGACATCGCCGCGGGACTCCGGAGTGGTGAGTGTTTAGAAAATGTGTTCGGTGGGGGCCCCCTCTGGACTCAGGGCCCCGTGTGCACCGCACACACTGCACCCATTATAGAAACGCCAGTGTGGGCCTCATCAAACACTAAGATCCAAGAAAGACTTCCGAATACTGTACACAAAAATAACAGAAAGCCCCCATAGGGGTAAATTTACTAACATGGGAGTTCTATTTAAGATGGGATGTTGCCCATAGCAACCAATCAGATTCTATGTATTATCTTCTAGAAGGTGCTAGATAAATGAGAAGTAGAACCTCATTGGTTGCTATGGGCAACATCCCATCTTAAATAGAACTCCCAGCTTAGTAAATTTACCCCCTAGTGTGTTATGCTCAGGAGATGCATATCTGTTTGTAACTCAGAATGTGTACTAGCTATCAAAAGTGAAATGGCACATCGATAAATCACATTTATTTGGCTCTAAACCGTCCAGTGCAGACTGTGCAATTACTTGTTTTGAAATGACAGTAGTGGAACCCTGTGTGGTCTTCTGCTGCTTGTAGTCCATCCACTTATAGATTGTGTGTTCAGTGACGCTCCCCTGCATACTACTGACTCTTACCTCTCATTAACATGCGGTGCACGAAAATTCCAGGAAATTCACAATTTCTAAGATATTCCACAGTCACCATCAATCATTCCACTGTAATAGTAACTTAGGTTACATGTCTTCCTTATTGTGGTCTTTGGCCTGAACAGTAACTGTACCTCTTGACTATGGGCCTAATTCAGACCTGGTCACTAGCAAGCGATTTTTGCACTGCTGCGATCAGATAGTCGCTGCCTACAGGGGGAGTGTATTTTAGCTGTGCAAGTGTGCGAACGCATGTGTAGCAGAGCTGTAAAAACAGATTTTCTGCAGTCTCACTCTCTGCGCAGCCCAGGACTTACTCAGCTGCTGCGGTCATATCAGCCTGTCCGGGACCAGAACTGACGTCAGAAACCCTCCTTGCAAACGTATGGACACGCCTGCGTTTTTCCAGACACTCCCTGAAAATGGTCAGGTGACACCCACAAACGCCTTCTCCCTCCGATCGACAGTGCAAACGGATCCGTCGCACAAACCCATCGCTGAGTGGCGAACCGCTTTGTACCTGTGCGATGCCCCTGTGCATTGCGGTGCATACGCATGCGCAGTTTGGACCTGATCGCCCGCTGTGCGAAAACGCATCCTAGCGATCAGGTCTGAATTACCCCCTATGTCTGCATGCTTTTATGTACTGGGATGCTGCCATATGATCGGCGGATTAGTTGAACTATTAAACTGATAAATACACAATTTACCGCGACTGCCATTTTCCTATCTTTTTTGCCACGGAAACAGAATTTTCACGGGTATTAGCACTTCGGTGATTCGCCCTATTCATATGCAAATTAAAGAAAACTGGATTGCCGTGAAAATTGATGCTGAAAGTGAAAAACGTGTAAAATTGTCTGTACCCCCCAAAAAAGCTAAACTGACATCGGATAACAGTATAAAAGTTTATTATTGTTTATAAGAAAAGTATTTCTGGTACTTAAATTGGGTCAAATGGCTGTTATATGCATTTTTAAAAAATGCTATAAAGCAAAATAAGTGCTAAAATTAAACTTGGGGTACATAAAAATAGTTATAAGTATATATTTGGGTCATTTTAGGGGAGTTAAAAAAAGAAAAAGTGGAAACAGACTGATTACTCCAATCTGCAAGTTTAAAAACACTGTCCTACTCCTAAAGCACCCCAATATACCTGTCCCATACCTTGTAACCCAATTTTTATCATTTTGCACTTTGTTCATCCCAAAAATGATGTCATAATTGGGCAATTAAAAATAATCAAAACATCTAAGTGCCTAATTAGTAGTGTTGAGCGGATTCGGTTTTACTCGGTTCTCAAAACGGCATCTTATTGGCTCACGGATGTCACGTGTTTTGGATAGCCAATAAGATGCCGTTTTGAGAACAGAGTAAAACCGAATCCGCTCATCACTACTAATTAGTCATTCAGGGGTTCAGAGCCAAATATTGAAATTTTTAACATAAAATAGGGATTTACCCCAAGTTTATCAGCTGCTCAGAGTTGGTTAGTTGAAATACGCAATAAAATTACCGCAAAAATGTTTTTGTGGACAATTGAATAGGCATTCGGTGAATTTCCAGCGATTTGCGGTAATTTTGCATCTATTTACCATGAAAATGCATTTTGGCCAGTAATTGAAATCCCCCCCCAAAGGCTAAAGCTTGATGGATCTGAGTTATGGATTTTTTAAAACACCAGTTATGATTAATGATGTCATTTGAAGTCTGAAGGAGAATAATAACTGACATGCTTTGCTTTGCTGTTTCAGCACGTTCCTTGTGTTAGTGTTAGCGCTCTGTACATACTGCAGATTGGTGGATTTCCAAAAAGGGTGTTTGATTCTAAGTTAAGCGGATCGATTTTCATGGATACAAATTGCAGAATGTTTACATTCAGTGCATGAGCAAATGTGAATTTACACGTTTTTGCATAGTCCATTTTATTCTGATTCCTATGGAACTTGAATATAAAAGTATGCTCCAGATAGACTAACAGTCTGCTTGCTCTTCGCAACCTTCTTTGAATACAGTCATATGGAACTTGCTCATATCGCTGTTTCCGTTACATTTTTTTATGAGCACACGAAAACCATCCTGGCTGATGGGAGTGTCATGGGTGTGTGTCAAATGGGTCATAGGTGTGTGGCAGACGCGCAAATTCTCCATTAGTCCTATGGATTCTTGCATTAGCATAAGGTAATAAATCCAGCTTCTGTGGCTGTCCGCAGCTACAGCCACTTTGTGTGTGATTCTGAATCAGCCCCAGCCACAAGAACAGTAATGGCACATCTAGCTGACATTCTTATAACGGCATGGAACCTTGGTCAATAGTCAGTTCTCTGCAGTGTACTGACGCAGTGCTCTGCTGCGCACGTCATTCTTTATTACAGTAGTCGAACATCCATAATTTTCCTCTATGGCAGTGGTTCCCAAACTTTTATTAATCTCTGCGTCAAGGAGTTTCCCAAAAAATGTTGGATACTCCTAGGCGCCGAGATTCATAAAAGTTTGGCACCCTTAGCTCAGAAGTTTCTTATTGAGAAATTTAGAAACAAATATTCAATTAAGTAACTTGTGTTTCTATGTCATCCCTTGGGCTCAGTTGTGTGGCGAGGGACAGGATTTGCTTCTGTTTGTCCACATATTTTATGATTGGAAGCCACAAGCACTGCTTTTGTCTATTACATTGACCATAAATAATTTTAATTGGTCCTGGACCCAGGGCTCCCCTGCAAGTGTCCTGAGGCACCCAATTTGAGAACCACTGCTCTATGGGATACGAGAGAAAACTAGCGATGTTACTTGTGTTGTTGCCTGGCCGTTTCAGGAGGCACTTTGAGGTTATCGTGGATAATTGATTCTACCCTTTTCAGATCCCAGATCACAGTAGGGATGCGTTCTAAAGACACGGAAAAGCCTCCTACTGCAGTTGTAGCAAGGGACAAATTACTCAGTTGGACTATACAGTGCATCCGGAAAGTATTCATAGCGCTTCACTTTTTCCACATTTTGTTATGATACACCCTTATTCCAAACTGGAATAAATTAATTTCTCTTACGTCCTAGAGGATGCTGGGGACTCCGTAAGGACCATAGGGTATAGACGGGCTCGGCAGGAGACATGGGCACTCTAAGACCTTTTAATGGGCGTGAGCTGGCTCCTTCCTCTATGCCCCTCCTCCAGACCTCAGTTAGATTCTGTGCCCAGAGGAGACTGGTCACAAACTAGGGGAGCTCTACTGAGTTTCTCTAGAAAAGACTTTTGTTAGTTTTTTTTATTTTCAGGGAGCACTGCTGGCAACAGGCTCCCTGCATCGTGGGACTGAGGGGAGAGAAGCAGACCTACTTTATTGATAGGCTCTGCTTCTTAGGCTACTGGACACCATTAGCTCCAGAGGGTCGGAACACAGGTGTTGTCCTCGCTGTTCGTCCCACAGCCGCGCCGCCGTCGTCCTCGCAGAGCCGGAAGATTGAAGCCGGGTAAGTATAGGAAGCAAGAAGACTTCAAAGGCGGCAGAAGACTTCAGATCTTTGTGAGGTACCGCGCAGCGGTCGCGCTGCACGCCATTGCTCCCACACACACAACGGCACAGCAAGGGCGCAGGGGGGGGGGCGCCCTGGGCAGCAATTTTTAACTCGTATATAGGCTGGCACAAGTATAGATACTGCTGAGGCAGTATATAAAGCCCCGCCAGTATAAAGAAACAGCGGGACCGAAGCCCGCCATCGAGGGGGCGGAGCTTGTTCCCTCAGCTCTAACCAGCGCCATTTTCTCCACAGCTTGCTGCAGAGAAGCTGCTCCCGGACTCTTCCCCTGTTGTACACAAGTAACAGGGTGCAAAACGAGGGGGGGGGCACATTAATTTGGTGCAAAGTGTATTATTATAAAAGCACTTACTAGTCTGGGACTTTGTTTCAGAACCACAGGGCGCTGGGTGTGAGCTGGCATACTTTCTCTCTGTCTCTCCAAAGGGCCTTATTGTGGGTCTGTCCCCATATCCATATATCCCAGTGTGTGTGGGGTGTCAGTACGTGTGTGTCGACATGTCTGAAGCGGAAGGCTCTTCTAGGGAGGATGCAGAGCAGATGGTAGTATTGTCTCTAGAGACACCGCCGACGGCTAATTGGGTTGACATGTGGATTGTTTTTAATGCGAATGTGGCTTTATTACATAAGAGATTGGACAAAGCAGAGTCCAAATGCCAACCAGGGAGTCGCTCCATGGCTCTTACTGTGTTACAAGACCCTTCAGGGTCCCAAAAACGTCCCTTTACCCAGATAGCAGACACTGATACCGACACGGATTCCGACTCCAGTGTCGACTATGATGAGGCAAAGTTGCACCCAAGGGTGGCAAAGAGTATTCAATACATGATTATTGCTATAAAAGATGTATTGCATATCACAGAGGACCCAGGTCTGTATGTTTAAGGGGAAGAAACCTGAGGTAACATTTCCCCCATCACATAAGCTGAACGCTTTATTTGAAAAGGCTTGGGAAACTCCAGACAAGAAGCTGCAGATTCCCAAGAGAATTATAATGGCGTATCCTTTCCCCTCACAGGACAGGTTACGGTGGTAATCCTCACCGACGGTGGACAAGGCCCTTACGCGCTTGTCCAAAAAGGTGGCCCTACCGTCCCCGGACACGGCGACCTTAAAAGATCCTGCGGATCGCAGGCAGGAAACTACCTTAAAATCAATTTATGCGACTACGGGAGCCCTGCTCAGACCGGCGGTAGCGTCGGCATGGGTGGGGAGCGCACTTGCAGCATGGGCAGATAACTTGTCATCTGACATGGACACCCTCGATAAAGACAGTGTTTTGTTGACATTAGGTCACATAAAGGACGCAGCGTTATATATGAGGGAGGCTGCAAGAGATATTGGGCTCTTGGGTTCAAGAGCAAATGCCATGGTAATTTCAGCTGGGAGGTCACTGTGGACCCGCCAATGGACTGGGGATGCGGACTCCAAGAGACTTATGGAGGCTTTGCCTTACAAGGGTGATGTTCTGTTTGGGGAAGGCCTTGCGGACCTGGTTTCCACAGCTACCGCGGGTAAGTCTTCTTTTCTGCCTTACATTACCCCACAGCAAAAGAAAACACCTCAATACCAGATGCAGTCCTTTCGGTCTCCTAAATTCAGAAAGGGGCGCGGTTCATCCTTCCTCGCCAGAGGTAGAGGTAGGGGGGAAAGAACACCAGCTTCGGCTAGTTCCCAGGAACAAAAGTCCTCCCCGACCTCTACCAAATCCACCGCATGACGCTGGGGCCCCGCTGCAGGAGTCCGCACCGGTGGGGGCACGTCTTCAGCTCTTCAGCCAGGTCTGGGTTCATTCGGACTTGGATCCTTGGGTGATAGGAATTGTGTCCCAAGGCTACAAACTGGAGTTCGAAGAGGTGCCTCCACTACGATTTTTCAAATCGGCCTTGCCAGCTTCTCTCCCAGAGAGAGCAATAGTTTCAGCGGCTATACAAAAGCTGTGTCAACAGCAAGTGATTATCCAGGTTACCCAGTTGCAACAAGGAAAGGGGTTCTGTTCAACCCTGTTTGTGGTCCCGAAGCCGGACGGTTCGGTCAGACCGATTCTGAACCTAAAATCCCTAAATCTATATTTGAAGAGATTCAAATTCAAAATGGAATCTCTCCGGGCAGTGATCTCCAGCCTGGAAGGGGGGGATTTTATGGTGTCACTAGACATAAAGGATGCATACCTTCATGTCCCAATATATCCTCCTCATCAGGCGTTCCTGAGATTAGCTGTACAGGATTGTCATTACCAGTTTCAGATGTTGCCGTTTGGGCTTTCCACGGCCCGAGAATTTTCACCAAGGTTATGGCAGAAATTATGGTACTCCTGCGCAAGCAGGGTGTCAAAATGATCCCGTACTTGGACGATCTCCTGATAAAAGCGAGATCAAGAGAACAATTACTGAAGAGCGTGGCTCTCTCTCTGAGGATGCTACAACAACACGGCTGGCTTCTAAATTTGCCAAAGTCGCAGTTGGTCCCGACAACTGGGCTGTCGTTTTTGGGCATGATTCTGGACACGGAACGGCAGAGGGTTTTTCTCCCAGTGGAAAAAGCTCTGGAACTCCAGAACATGGTCAGGGTTCTGCTGAAACCAAAAAGAGTGTCGATTCATCACTGCACTCGAGTGTTGGGAAAGATGGTGGCGGACTACGAGGCCATTCCGTTTGGCAGGTTCCATGCAAGAAGTTTTCAGTGGGACCTACTGAGCAAGTGGTCAGGGTCCCATCTCCAAATGCATCAGATGATAAGCCTGTCCCCCAGGGCCAGGATTTCTCTCCTGTGGTGGCTCCAGAGTGCTCACTTTCTAGAGGGTCGAAGGTTTGGAATTCAATATTGGGTTCTCGTGACCACGGACGCGAGCCTCCGGGGTTAGGGAGCAGTCACACAGGGAAAAAACTTTCAGGGAATATGGTCAAGCCAGGAGGCTTGTCTGCACTTAAACGTGCTGGAATTAAGGGCCATATACAATGGCCTGAGACAGGCGGAGCATCTCCTTCGCAACCTACCCGTTCTGATCCAGTCAGACAATATCACAGCCGTGGTGCATGTAAACCGCCAGGGCGGAACAAGGAGCAGAGCAGCAATGGCGGAGGCCACCAGGATTCTTCGCTGGGCGGAAAATCATCTAAGCGCTCTGTCTGCGGTATTCATTCCGGGAGTGGACAACTGGGAAGCAGACTTCCCAGTTGTCCACTCAGCAAACACAATCTCCATCCAGGAGATTGGGGACTTCATCAAGAGGTCTTTGCAGAAGTGACAAGTTGTTGGGGACTCCCTCAAATAGACATGATGGCGTCACGCCTCAACAAGAAGCTTCGGACATATTGTTCCAGGGCAAGGGACCCTCAGGCAATAGCAGTGGACGCGCTAGTAACACCGTGGGTGTATCAAGCGGTCTATGTGTACCCTCCGCTTCCGCTCATCTCAAAACTATTGAGAATCATAAGAAGAACAAAAGTTCAGACGATACTCATTTCCCAGATTGGCCTCGAAGGGCCTGGTATCCAGATCTTCAGGAAATGATCACAGAAGATCCTTGGCCGCTTCCTCTCAGAGAGGACCTGTTACAACAGGGGCCGTGTGTGTTCCAAGACTTACCGAGATTACGTTTGACGGCATGGCGGTTGAACACCAGATTTTAGCTAGGAAAGGTATTCCAGGGGAAGTCATCCCTACTCTACTTAAAGCTAGGAAGGAAGTAACGGCGAAGCACTATCACCGTATCTGGAGGAAGTATGTGTCTTGGTGTAAATCCAAGAATGCTCCTACGGAAGAATTCCAGCTGGGTCGTTTTCTCCATTTTCTACAGACAGGAGTGGATATGGGCCTAAAGTTAGGTTCCATTAAGGTGCAGATTTCGGCCTTATCAATATTCTTTCAGAAGGAATTGGCCTCTCTTCCAGAAGTACAGACTTTTGTGAAAGGAGTACTGCACATCCAACCTCCTTTTGTGCCCCCTGTGGCACCGTGGGACCTGAACGTGGTGTTGCAGTTCCTTAAATCACATTGGTTTGAACCACTTCAAACTGTTGAGTTCAAATTTCTCACGTGGAAAGTGGTCATGTTATTGGCCTTGGCATCTGCAAGGCGGGTGTCAGAATTGGCGGCCTTGTCCCACAAGAGCCCCTATCTGATTTTCCATGTGGATAGAGCGGAATTGAGAACTCGTCCACAATTTCTACCTAAGGTGGTTTCGTCGTTTCACATGAACCAACCTATTGTAGTGTCGGTGGCTACGGATGTCTTGGAGGAGTCCAAGTCCCTTGATGTAGTCAGGGCTTTAAAAATCTATGTAGCCAGAACGGCTCGTATTAGGAAAACAGAGGCTCTGTTTGTCCTATATGCGGCCAACAAGGTTGACGCTCCTGCTTCCAAGCAGACTATTGCACGCTGGATCTGTAACACGATTCAGCAGGCTCATACTACGGCAGGGTTGCCGTTACCAAAATCGGTGAAGGCCCATTCCACTAGAAAGGTGGGCTCTTCTTGGGCGGCTGCCCGAGGTGTCTCTGCATTACAGCTTTGCCGAGCAGCTACTTGGTCGGGTTCAAACACTTTTGCAAAATTCCATAAGTTTGATACCCTGGCTGATGAGGACCTCCTGTTTGCTCAATCGGTGCTGCAGAGTCATCCGCACTCTCCCGCCCGGTCTGGAGCTTTGGTATAAACCCCATGGTCCTTATGGAGACCCCAGCATCCTCTAGGACGTAAGAGAAAATAAGATTTTAAACCTACCGGTAAATCTTTTTCTCCTAGTCCGTAGAGGATGCTGGGCGCCCGTCCCAGTGCGGAATAAATCTGCAGTACTTGTACATAGTTACTGATGTAGTTACATGAGAGTTGTGTACGGTTGAGATCAGACTGTTGCTGATTTCTGTTGTTCATGCTGTTAACTGGTTTAGTTATATACCATGTTATACGGTGTGTTTGTGGTGTGGGCTGGTATGTATCTCACCCTTAATTAACAAAATCCTTTTCCTCGAAATGTCCGTCTCCTCTGGGCACAGTTCTATAACTGAGGTCTAGACGAGGGGCATAGAGGGAGGAGCCAGCTCACGCCCATTAAAAGGTATTAGAGTGCCCATGTCTCCTGCGGAGCCCGTCTATACCCCATGGTCCTTACGAAGTCCCCAGCATCCTCTACGGACTAGGAGAAAAAGATTTACCGGAAGGTATTAAAATCCTATTTTTTCCTGTAGTAGGTTTAAAATCTTATTTTTTCCCCCTTAAAATTTTGCACACAATACCACATAATGACAATGTGAAAAAAGTGTTTTTGAGATTTTTGCAAATGTATTAAAAAAAAAAAAAAAAAAAACAAGAAATCGCATGTACGTAAGTATTCATAGCCTTTGCCATGAAGCTCAAAATTGAGCTCAGGTGCATCTTGTTTCCACTGATCATCCTTGAGATGTTCCTAAAGTGTAATTGGAGTCCACCTGTGGTAAATTCAGTTGATTGGACATGATTTGGAAAGGCACACACCTATCTATATAAGGTCCTACACTTGACAGTGCATGTCTGAGTACAAACCAAGCATCAAGTCAAACAAATTGTTTGTAGACTTCCGAGACAAGATTGTCTCGAGGCACAAATCTGGGGAAGGGTACAGAAAATATCTGCTGCTTTGAAGGTCCCAATGAGCACAGTGGCCTCCATCATCCGTAAATGGAAGAAGTTCGGAACCACCAGGACTGTTCCTAGAGCTGGTCGGCCGTCTAAACTGAACGATCGGGGGAGAAGGGCCCTAGTCAGGGAGGTGACCAAGAACCCGATGGTCACTTTGTCAGCGCTACAGCATTCCTCTGTGGAAAGAGGAGAACTTTCCAGAAGGACAACCATCTCTGTAGCAATCCACCAGTCAGGCCTGTATGGTAGAGTGACCAGGTGGAAGCCACTCCTAAGTAAAATGCACATGGCAGCCTGCCTGGAGTTTGCAAATATGCACCTGAAGGACTCAGACCATTAGAAACAAAATTCTCTGGTCTGATGAAACAAAGTTTGAACTCTTTGGCGTGAATGCCAGGCATCATGTTTGGAGGAAACCAGGCACCGCTCATCACCAGGCCAATACCA
This sequence comes from Pseudophryne corroboree, assembly GCF_028390025.1. Taxonomy (NCBI): domain Eukaryota; kingdom Metazoa; phylum Chordata; class Amphibia; order Anura; family Myobatrachidae; genus Pseudophryne; species Pseudophryne corroboree. Next base: position 89,699,269 of record NC_086448.1, read on the forward strand.
TCCCTACAGTGAAGCATGGTGGTGGCAGCATCATGCTGTGGGGATGTTTTTCAGTGGCAGCAACTGGGAGACTAGTCAGGATAGAGGGAAAGATTAATGCAGCAATGTACAGAGACATCCTGGATGAAAACCTGCTCCAGAGCACTCTTGACCTCAAACTGGGGCGACGGTTCATCTTTCAGCAGGACAACGACCCTAAGCATACAGCCAAGATATCAAAGGAGTGGCTTCAGGACAACTCTGTGAATGTTCTTGAGTGGCCCAGCCAGAGCCCTGATTTGAATCCGATTTGAACATATCTGGAGAGATCTGAAAATGTGCCAAGCTCGTGGCATCATATTCAAAAAGACTTGAGGCTGTAATTGCTGCCAAAGGTGTATCAACAAAGTATTGAGCAAAGGCTGTGAATACTTGTACAATTTCTTAGTTTTTTATTTTTAATAAATTTGCAAAAATGTTCAAAAAAACTTTTTTCACGTTGTTATTGTGGGGTATTGTGTGTAGAATTTTGAGGGAATTTTTTTTATTTATTCCAGTTAAGAATAAGCTGTAACATAACAAAATGTGGAAAAAGTGAAGCGCTGTAAATACTTTCCGGATGCACTATACGTTTGTTTAACAGGGGTCCATCCTAGTAAATTTACCTCAAAATGTGTCTGCTGCAGAAATATCACACCTCTGGTGGATTTGGGTGCCAGATATTAAATATTTTCAGGGAATGCACCTTGTGCCGAGTATACTTTGGCACTCCCCTCCAGAACACAGAGTGTGGACATCTATTGAAGTTTATACCTTGTCGATATCTAGCCTCCTCTGGTGTCCACCTTCAAGTCACCCCTCAACCATATCCTTACTACCAACCATCCATTTCACGTTAACTAACTGGGATTGTTGCACTAGAGATTATATCACCTACGTTCCTTTCTTCCCCTATTAACTCTGCTCTGGAACAGGACCACCGTTTATTTTACTTTGGACACGCCACAGCATTCTTTTTTCAATGGTCAATTTTCAAATCTCCCCTCTAACTGCTAGATCTCCCACACAATCTCTCTGTGGACACTCCCAGACAACTAAGAGGCTCATCTCTATTATGTATCAATTGTGACTTTCTCATAACCAGTCCGAAAAGAATCACACAAATTGGCTTGGGAAATTGGTGTGTGTGAGACTCTGGCCCCCGAAGAGTGGTCTGAAATTAGACTGGAAGTCGCTAAAATGCCGTGGCCGGGCAGGCAGATTTTGGGGGACAGTCCAAATTGAGCTGCATGCAAAGCCGACAGCAAGGGTCGTTAACGACCCACGGGGCCGCGTATCGCTCGTCGTCTCCGACATGCACACTTGCCGAGAAAGTGAATGATGTCGCTCAGGAAGGGTGAAAATGAGCGATGTCATTCATTTTCTCGGCAAGTGTGTACGCACCTTAACTGCTATTGGACTTTTTTTGTCTGTTTCTGTTTTTTCATGTTTGTTGTGAACAATCTGACAAAACAATATACAGTACAGCTTTAAAAACAAACCAGAATAGAGGCCAAAATTTTTGTTAATGTAGGGCCTCAAAAGTGAGCAATAATCACTAACAAACCCGTCACGTCGAAACATAACCTGTGCAGCTACTGCTGAACCTCGCAGCTTATTGAATAACCCAAGAGGGTGTTTCTCACAGCTTTATGAAATCACAGACAAAACTGTAGGTATTCTATTGTTTAACAGAGTTTAAGGTCATAAAGGCATTGACCTCTCTATTAAACTCTCTCCTGTTGATTCCTTATCTGTATGTTCCCTGTTTATGGCCAGGTTTTGCCCTGGGAATGGCGATTCCAAGAACACAAGTTTTGCAAAGATATTTATGCCGTAATCACACTTTTTTATTTTATGTTTCTCCTTCATCTTGGCAGGATATATTATACAGTCACTACGCCATGGTAGTCTAATGTGTTTTTACATATTTACAATTTTCATCCATTTATATTGTAAGTAAGTGTACATGCTTCCAAAGGCTTTCTGAACACAGATTGCTGCCATTGAACAGTACTGAGCCACTGTCATCCAATCAGAATCATCAGTATCCCTCCAGTGACCAATCGCAATTTAAAAATGAAACAATACATACGGCTGTCAGTCCAAGAGATGTAACTGTCCCAAGTGGGGGACACACATATCTCTGGGATGGGAATAGGACCCTGATGGATATACCTTCAGGGTGGGTGGGTGTAATTACTGCCATAACCCTATTAGTCCGAGTTCTCCATTAAGCTAGAATTGCACATAAAGTGCAAAGCTTTTTCCGGCGCAGTGTCCCGGGAGCTCCTGCTGCATTATTCTGAAACCTGAAAAAGATACACAAGACAAAGCCAAAATATATTCACGTCGTCGTAATCCAGTTACAGCAAAAAAAATTGCCCCACTTGTCATGGGCCTTGGCAGAGCAGCAATGAATTTTGTATTAAATCTAATGTGGAAGCCGAGCCGTCATTCCATCGCGGTTTCTTTTCAGTCTTTACAAGTCACAGAGGAGCGCACAGATTTATTTGTTTCCTCATGCTTATAGGAAAACATTGCAGGATTGAATGATTTACCATTAATTTCGAATATGTGAAAACCAGGCACTCCCGCTCCTCGCCACCAGATGGCAGAAAAGCTGCATTTCCTGGCCTGAGTGTTCCATTAATCCATTATGTAGGGAAGGCGAACGCTGTATTGACTGCCCCAGAAATCATGTGTATATGACATTAGGCCATTTATTTCCAGCGGCTCATTAGGATACTTTATGCTTGATAAGTGGATTTCCATGTTTCAAAGACGCAATAATTTTTTCTGCCAGCTATTCCAACCTTGTTTTTCACATTTTACTAATTGTATTTCATACTTTTCTCCTCCTCGATGTCTGTGTTTTTGTTTTGTTTTTTGATTAATAAATGGCCAGTTAGATAGAAGTTCATTGTATTTATTATGTGTTTGGATTGATCATTTGAGTTCTGGGAATCAGTAGGGTTAATTAACTTTTTTGGTATATGGAGCAAATCCCCTGTATCTATCTATCTATCTATCTATCTATCTATCTATCTATCTATCTATCTATCTATCTATCTATCTATCTATCTATCTATCTATCTATCTATCTATCTATCTGTCTATCTATCTATCACTATGCTAAAGTTCTAGGCAGGTGTGGAAAAAATGCTGCAAAGTAATGGGCCCTACACATTACCCGACCTGCCGCCAAGCTGCCTGACGGGCTATACGGTCGACGGGCGACTCGGCGGCAGGTGACGGGGGTAGTCAAGTTTCTTCACTCCGCCCGTCACCCGGTTCCATAGCCCTGCATGCTAATATGGACGAGATAGTCCATATTAGCCTGCACGCATCAGCGACGGGGCACCAACAATTAACGAGCGCGGGGCCGCACATCGTTCATTGTTGGTGCCTACACACAGAACAATATGAATGAGTTCTCGTTACGTTCATATCGTTTAGTGAAATCTATAAGTGTGTAGGGCCCTTTAGAATGCTTTCAGAAAAAGAAGTGTTATTTTTTATTTTTAGCAATTAACAAAATGCAAAGTAAATGAACAGAAGAGAAATCTAAATGAAATTAATATTTGGTGTGACCACCCTTTGCCTTCAAATCAGCACCAGTTCTTTTAGGTACACTTGCACAGAGTCAGGGATTTGGGAGGATTATAGTCAGGTGTATGGCAGAGCCGAAACTAGAATTTTCGTCACCCGAGGCTAGGCAGTAATTTGGCGCCCGCCCCCCAAACACCGCTCCCAAAAAAGGGGATACTATTGGACAGTATCACTCTATGTGCTTCAAATGCCCTATGTGTCACATGCTCCTCCAGCAGCGTGTTCAAATACGTGCTCCACTGTATGTCCCCATACATTGCACTATACTGTATCATAGCACTACATCACTACACTACATGCCCTATACACTGCACTACATACACTATATGCTACACTACATCCCCTTATATGCTACACCAGATCAGTGTTCTACATGCCCCTATATACTGCAATACATTACTACACTACATACATCACTACACTACATCCCCCTATAAGCTACACAAAATCCCCACATCTGGGAGGCAAAGCAGAGGTTGAGTCTGCTAAATGGGAGCACAGTGCCGATAATGAAGTCCATCTTTAAACTCACAACAAAGCTGCTGTAGTGAGATCTGGAGGTTGTCCAGGCTCTAAGTTTCCACTGTCAAGTGGATAGCTAGCAAAGTGAACCTTTGATTTCTGTAACATCGGTGACATAGCCTGCTGAAAAACACAGCACCAACAGCTCGCTTCTATTGCTTGTACGGTGCACTACACGCTAGTCGCAGCACTGCATGGCAAAGAAGAGAGTTTAAGACAGTAGCCGGCATAGGAGAGATCCCAGGTACTGGAGCTCACCCGCACAGCTTTGGAGCCAGCTCCGGGCGGACAGGTGGGTCAGAGACACTGCCCCAGGAGCCGTCTGCTGTCTCACTGGAGCAGCACAGCACTGCCAATAAAAACTCCTACTGCTCCTCTGTAACTCCTCGGAGCCCCCTCAAATACGGCATGCCCCCTTAGCCCCCCCCCCCCCCCCTAGTTACGGCCCTGTGTATGGTTATCCAGTCATACCAAACAGGTGATAATGATCATCATTTTCATATGTACGTTGAAACTAGAGTTGTGCGGCGGGCACTTTTCGAGTTTTGGATCTGGATCCTCGCTCGTGTTTTGGATCTGGATTGGTTTTGCGAAATTCACCCTTTCGGGTTTTGGATGTGGATGTTTTTGAAAAAAACACAAAAACAGCTTAAATCACAGAATTTGGGGGTAATTTTGGTCCTACAGTATTATTGACCACAATAACATTAATTTCCACTCATTTCCAGTCTATTCTGAACACGTCACACTTCACAATATTGTTTTTAGGCCAAAAGGTTGCACTGAGGTAACTGGATGACTAAGCTAAGCGACCCAAGAGTACGGCACAAACACCTGTCCCATCTAGGAGTGCAACTGCAGTGTCAGACAGGGTGGCACTTTTAAAAACAAGGCCCCAAACAGCACATGATGCAAAGAAGAAAAAGAGGTGCAAGATGGAATTGTCCTTGGGCCCTCCCACCCACCCTTATGTTGTATAAACAGGACATGCACAGTTTAACAAACCAATCATTTCAGCGACAGGTTCTGCCACACGACTGTGGCTGAAATGATTGGTTTGTTTTGGCCCCCACAAAAAAAGAAGCAATTCATCTCTCCTTGCACAAACTGGCTCTACAGAGGCAAGATGTCGTCCTCATCCTCCGATTCCTCACCCATTTTAGTGTTTACATCCTCCTCCTCACAGAGTATTACTTCCCCCCCACTGGAGTCCACCATCACAGGTCCCTGTGTACTTTCTGGGGGCAATTGCTGGTATAGGTCTTCCCGGAGGAATTTATAATTCATTTTGATGAACATCATCTTCTCCACATTTTGTGGAAGTAACCTCCTACACCGATTGCTGACACGGTTACCGGCTGCACTAAACACTCTTTCGGAGTACACACTGGAGGTGGGGCAACTTAGGTAAAATAAAGCCAGTTTGTGCAAGGGCCTCCAAATTGCCTCTTTTTCCTGCCAGTATACATACGGACTGTCTGACATGCCTACTTGGATGCTGTTGTGGCATACTGGAATGTTAGTAGACAAGAGATATTGGAAAGTTCCAAAAGCCTTTTAATTCTTATCAGTGAGTGGGGGAGTTTTATGGCCCCAAACCAGTTCTAGCAGACCCTGCCACATGAAGGGGGTTAGGACTAGAGATGAGCGCCTGAAATTTTTCGGGTTTTGGTTTTGGGTTCGGTTCCGCGGCCGTGTTTTGGGTTCGAACGCGTTTTGGCAAAACCTCACCGAATTATTTTTGTCGGATTCGGGTGTGTTTTGGATTCGGGTGTTTTTTTCCAAAAACACTAAAAAACAGCTTAAATCATAGAATTTGGGGGTCATTTTGATCCCAAAGTATTATTAACCTCAAAAACCATAATTTACACTCATTTTCAGTCTATTCTGAATACCTCACACCTCACAATATTATTTTTAGTCCTAAAATTTGCACCGAGGTCGCTGTGTGAGTAAGATAAGCGACCCTAGTGGCCGACACAAACACCGGGCCCATCTAGGAGTGGCACTGCAGTGTTACGCAGGATGTCCCTTCCAAAAAACCCTCCCCAAACAGCACATGACGCAAAGAAAAAAAGAGGCGCAATGAGGTAGCTGTGTGAGTAAGATTAGCGACCCTAGTGGCCGACACAAACACCGGGCCCATCTAGGAGTGGCACTGCAGTGTCACGCAGGATGTCCCTTCCAAAAAACCCTCCCCAAACAGCACATGACGCAAAGAAAAAAAGAGGCGCAATGAGGTAGCTGTGTGAGTAAGATTAGCGACCCTAGTGGCCGACACAAACACCGGGCACATCTAGGAGTGGCACTGCAGTGTCACGCAGGATGTCCCTTCCAAAAAACCCTCCCCAAACAGCACATGACGCAAAGAAAAAAAGAGGCGCAATGAGGTAGCTGTGTGAGTAAGATTAGCGACCCTAGTGGCCGACACAAACACCGGGCACATCTAGGAGTAGCACTGCAGTGTCACGCAGGATGTCCCTTCCAAAAAACCCTCCCCAAACAGCACATGACGCAAAGAAAAAAAGAGGCGCAATGAGGTAGCTGTGTGAGTAAGATTAGCGACCCTAGTGGCCGACACAAACACCGGGCCCATCTAGGAGTGGCACTGCAGTGTCACGCAGGATGTCCCTTCCAAAAAACCCTCCCCAATCAGCACATGATGCAAAGAAAAAGAAAAGAAAAAAGAGGTGCAAGATGGAATTATCCTTGGGCCCTCCCACCCACCCTTATGTTGTATAAACAAAACAGGACATGCACACTTTAACCAACCCATCATTTCAGTGACAGGGTCTGCCACACGACTGTGACTGATATGACGGGTTGGTTTGGACCCCCCCCAAAAAAGAAGCAATTAATCTCTCCTTGCACAAACTGGCTCTACAGAGGCAAGATGTCCACCTCATCTTCACCCTCCGATATATCACCGTGTACATCCCCCTCCTCACAGATTATCAATTCGTCCCCACTGGAATCCACCATCTCAGCTCCCTGTGTACTTTGTGGAGGCAATTGCTGCTGGTCAATGTCTCCGCGGAGGAATTGATTATAATTCATTTTAATGAACATCATCTTCTCCACATTTTCTGGATGTAACCTCGTACGCCGATTGCTGACAAGGTGAGCGGCGGCACTAAACACTCTTTCGGAGTACACACTTGTGGGAGGGCAACTTAGGTAGAATAAAGCCAGTTTGTGCAAGGGCCTCCAAATTGCCTCTTTTTCCTGCCAGTATAAGTACGGACTGTGTGACGTGCCTACTTGGATGCGGTCACTCATATAATCCTCCACCATTCTATCAATGTTGAGAGAATCATATGCAGTGACAGTAGACGACATGTCCGTAATCGTTGTCAGGTCCTTCAGTCCGGACCAGATGTCAGCATCAGCAGTCGCTCCAGACTGCCCTGCATCACCGCCAGCGGGTGGGCTCGGAATTCTGAGCCTTTTCCTCGCACCCCCAGTTGCGGGAGAATGTGAAGGAGGAGATGTTGACAGGTCGCGTTCCGCTTGACTTGACAATTTTGTCACCAGCAGGTCTTTCAACCCCAGCAGACCTGTGTCTGCCGGAAAGAGAGATCCAAGGTAGGCTTTAAATCTAGGATCGAGCACGGTGGCCAAAATGTAGTGCTCTGATTTCAACAGATTGACCACCCGTGAATCCTTGTTAAGCGAATTAAGGGCTGCATCCACAAGTCCCACATGCCTAGCGGAATCGCTCCGTGTTAGCTCCTTCTTCAATGCCTCCAGCTTCTTCTGCAAAAGCCTGATGAGGGGAATGACCTGACTCAGGCTGGCAGTGTCTGAACTGACTTCACGTGTGGCAAGTTCAAAGGGCATCAGAACCTTGCACAACGTTGAAATCATTCTCCACTGCACTTGAGACAGGTGCATTCCATCTCCTATATCGTGCTCAATTGTATAGGCTTGAATGGCCTTTTGCTGCTCCTCCAACCTCTGAAGCATATAGAGGGTTGAATTCCACCTCGTTACCACTTCTTGCTTCAGATGATGGCAGGGCAGGTTCAGTAGTTTTTGGTGGTGCTCCAGTCTTCTGTACGTGGTGCCTGTACGCCGAAAGTGTCCCGCAATTTTTCTGGCCACCGACAGCATCTCTTGCACGCCCCTGTCGTTTTTAAAAAAATTCTGCACCACCAAATTCAAGGTATGTGCAAAACATGGGACGTGCTGGAATTTGCCCATATTTAATGCACACACAATATTGCTGGCGTTGTCCGATGCCACAAATCCACAGGAGAGTCCAATTGGGGTAAGCCATTCCGCGATGATCTTCCTCAGTTGCCGTAAGAGGTTTTCAGCTGTGTGCGTATTCTGGAAAGCGGTGATACAAAGCGTAGCCTGCCTAGGAAAGAGTTGGCGTTTGCGAGATGCTGCTACTGGTGCCGCCGCTGCTGTTCTTGCGGCGGGAGTCCATACATCTACCCAGTGGGCTGTCACAGTCATATAGTCCTGACCCTGCCCTGCTCCACTTGTCCACATGTCCGTGGTTAAGTGGACATTGGGTACAACTGCATTTTTTAGGACACTGGTGAGTCTTTTTCTGACGTCCGTGTACATTCTCGGTATCGCCTGCCTAGAGAAGTGGAACCTAGATGGTATTTGGTAACGGGGGCACACTGCCTCAATAAATTGTCTAGTTCCCTGTGAACTAACGGCGGATACCGGACGCACGTCTAACACCAACATAGTTGTCAAGGACTCAGTTATCCGCTTTGCAGTAGGATGACTGCTGTGATATTTCATCTTCCTCGCAAAGGACTGTTGAACAGTCAATTGCTTACTGGAAGTAGTACAAGTGGGCTTACGACTTCCCCTCTGGGATGACCATCGACTCCCAGCGGCAACAACAGCAGCGCCAGCAGCAGTAGGCGTTACACGCAAGGATGCATCGGAGGAATCCCAGGCAGGAGAGGACTCGTCAGACTTGCCAGTGACATGGCCTGCAGGACTATTGGCATTCCTGGGGAAGGAGGAAATTGACACTGAGGGAGTTGGTGGGGTGGTTTGCGTGAGCTTGGTTACAAGAGGAAGGGATTTACTGGTCAGTGGACTGCTTCCGCTGTCACCCAAAGTTTTTGAACTTGTCACTGACTTATTATGAATGCGCTGCAGGTGACGTATAAGGGAGGATGTTCCGAGGTGGTTAACGTCCTTACCCCTACTTATTACAGCTTGACAAAGGGAACACACGGCTTGACACCTGTTGTCCGCATTTCTGGTGAAATACCTCCACACCGAAGAGCTGATTTTTTTGGTATTTTCACCTGGCATGTCAACGGCCATATTCCTCCCACGGACAACAGGTGTCTCCCCGGGTGCCTGACTTAAACAAACCACCTCACCATCAGAATCCTCCTGGTCAATTTCCTCCCCAGCGCCAGCAACACCCATATCCTCCTCATCCTGGTGTACTTCAACACTGACATCTTCAATCTGACTATCAGGAACTGGACTGCGGGTGCTCCTTCCAGCACTTGCAGGGGGCGTGCAAATGGTGGAAGGCGCATGCTCTTCACGTCCAGTGTTGGGAAGGTCAGGCATCGCAACCGACACAATTGGACTCTCCTTGTGGATTTGGGATTTCAAAGAACGCACAGTTCTTTGCGGTGCTTTTGCCAGCTTGAGTCTTTTCAGTTTTCTAGCGAGAGGCTGAGTGCTTCCATCCTCATGTGAAGCTGAACCACTAGCCATGAACATAGGCCAGGGCCTCAGCCGTTCCTTGCCACTCCGTGTGGTAAATGGCATATTGGCAAGTTTACGCTTCTCCTCCGACAATTTTATTTTAGGTTTTGGAGTCCTTTTTTTTCTGATATTTGGTGTTTTGGATTTGACATGCTCTGTACTATGACATTGGGCAGACGACGTTGCTGGCATTTCATCGTCTCGGCCATGACTAGTGGCAGCAGCTTCAGCACGAGGTGGAAGTGGATCTTGATCTTTCCCTAATTTTGGAACCTCAACTTTTTTGTTCTCCATATTTTATAGGCAGAACTAAAAGGCACCTCAGGTAAACAATGGAGATGGATGGATTGGATACTAGTATACAATTATGGACGGACTGCCACGGTTAGGTGGTATAAAAAAACCACGGTTAGGTGGTATATAATACAATTATGGATGGACGGACTGCCTGCCGAGTGCCGACACAGAGGTAGCCACAGCCGTGAACTACCGCACTGTACACTGGTTGATAAAGAGATAGTAGTATACTCGTAACAACTAGTATGACGACGGTATAAAGAATGAAAAAAAAACCACGGTTAGGTGGTATATATTATAATACAATTATGGATGGACGGACTGCCTGCCGAGTGCCGACACAGAGGTAGCCACAGCCGTGAACTACCGCACTGTACACTGGTTGATAAAGAGATAGTAGTATACTCGTAACAACTAGTATGACGACGGTATAAAGAATGAAAAAAAAACCACGGTTAGGTGGTATATATTATAATACAATTATGGTTGGACGGACTGCCTGCCGAGTGCCGACACAGAGGTAGCCACAGCCGTGAACTACCGCACTGTACACTGGTTGATAAAGAGATAGTAGTATACTCGTAACAACTAGTATGACGACGGTATAAAGAATGAAAAAAAAACCACGGTTAGGTGGTATATATTATAATACAATTATGGATGGACGGACTGCCTGCCGAGTGCCGACACAGAGGTAGCCACAGCCGTGAACTACCGCACTGTACACTGGTTGATAAAGAGATAGTAGTATACTCGTAACAACTAGTATGACGACGGTATAAAGAATGAAAAAAAAACCACGGTTAGGTGGTATATATTATAATACAATTATGGTTGGACGGACTGCCTGCCGAGTGCCGACACAGAGGTAGCCACAGCCGTGAACTACCGCACTGTACACTGGTTGATAAAGAGATAGTAGTATACTCGTAACAACTAGTATGACGACGGTATAAAGAATGAAAAAAAAACCACGGTTAGGTGGTATATATTATAATACAATTATGGATGGACGGACTGCCTGCCGAGTGCCGACACAGAGGTAGCCACAGCCGTGAACTACCGCACTGTACTGTGTCTGCTGCTAATATAGACTGGTTGATAAAGAGATAGTATACAATACTACTAATATACTGGTGGTCAGGCACTGGTCACCACTAGTCACACTGGCAGTGGCACTCCTGCAGCAAAAGTGTGCACTGTTTAATTTTAATATAATATTATTTATCATGTACTCCTGGCTCCTGCTATAACAACCTGCAGTGCTCCCCAGTCTCCCCCACAATTATAAGCTTTATATACAATACATTGATGTGCAGCACACTGGGCTGAGCAGTGCACACAGACTGAGTCACTGTGTATCGTTTTTTTCAGGCAGAGAACGGATATATTAAATAAAACAAACAACTGCACTGTCTCTGGTGGTCACTGGTCACTGTGGTCGTCAGTCACTAAACTCTGTCTGCACTCTCTTCTAATCTACAGTATCACAGCAATCTCTCTCTCTCTCTCTCTTCTAAATCTAATCTAAATGGAGAGGACGCCAGCCACGTCCTCTCCCTATCAATCTCAATGCACGTGTGAAAATGGCGGCGACGCGCGGCTCCTTATATAGAATCCGAGTCTCGCGATAGAATCCGAGCCTCGCGAGAATCAGACAGCGTCATGATGACGTTCGGGCGCGCTCGGGTTAACCGAGCAAGGCGGGAAGATCCGAGTCGCTCGGACCCGTGAAAAAAAAAGTGAAGTTCGTGCGGGTTCGGATTCAAAGAAACCGAACCCGCTCATCTCTAGTTAGGACAGGAAGTGCAGGGGGTTTTTAGGAGAAGGAACAAAGCACAGGACAGTGCAGTGTGAGCTGAGGACTGAGGATGGAAGGCACAGGCTAAGTGTCCAGGAGAAACGCAGGCTGGGGACTGTGGAACAAGAATGGCACTCCACAGTCCCTGGCATGATGGAAAGAAGAGCAGCGTGTGGGTGTTGCTATGAAGAGAGGGAGAGCCCATATCTGCAGTGTGACAGGAGAGCCAGCAGCTTCAGTGAGAGATGGAGAGTGCAGTGTGAGAGCCACAGTATGCAGAGTACAGTGGAAGGAACCAGGAACAAAGGACCTTCAGGGGTACCCAAGAAGCAGGACGGTGTTAGGCGCCAGGGTCCGCTCGTCGGTGCGGCCCGGCGCCTAGCAACCAGGGACGCCGTGCGCGTACAGCCGCCGGCTCCCTGGCAACGCTAGACGCCGGGCGCACGGAGCCGCTCTGACCTTAGCAACGGGGACGCCACGTTCAGCCGCGTTCCCCGTTGCTGGGTCTGTCCTGATTACCTCATGGTGTGCTGGCCGTGCAGCATGCAAGCTGCACGGCATTTCAGTTGATTACCCTGTCTGGATTTTGATTGGAGGGTTCCTGAATAAAGGCACCCTCAGGACTCCTTACAGACGCCGGTGATAGCTTCCTGTTTGCCTGTGTCTGCTACAGAGAGTTTCCTGTCCTGCTCAATCCGGTTGTTCCTGTCCTCAGAGATCCTGTACTCGGAAGTTTGTCATCTGTTCCTGGAGTCTGACCGAGCACCTTTAACATCTTGTGGTGTTCGTGAGTCGCGGCTCAGCCGTGTGTTGCGGCTTGTCCGCTTACTGTTTATTATTTAGTTTACTTGTGTTCTGGAGCTTTTGCGGAGGATTCCGCTCCCACAGATCCACTCTGGTATCCAGCGGTGCTGGATAGGAGTAACGGATCAGGGGATCTTTGGTTGTCCTTTTCCCTGGCGGCTAGTCGCACATACCTTTGGTTTAAGTTAGTTAGCTTGTAACCCCTGGCCTGGTTGCTTAGTCAGAGGGCCCCTTGTTATCACCCTGTCTCGGACTTCCCCTTGTCTCCCTTTAAGACCTGCGGGGGCATCGGGGTTGGGCAGACATAATCCGCCCTTCGAACGCGGCTGCCATGGGCTCAAGCAACCATAGTCTCGCAGGGGATTTCTGATAACACGGGCGAGACAACGGAGTTAGGGTGCCAGGGGTTACTAGGCTCTCCTGCTCCCACAACCAGCTTATTTTCCCTGTACTCAGACCTCTGCCATAAGATCTCCTCCGGTCTGGAGTACAGGAATCATAACATTATCACCGGCCAGACAAAAGAAAAAAATTTTAATTAACAGGAGTTAATTTTTTCACTTATTCAGTTGGGAGATTTTGTCGGCCTCATGAATCCCGCCGGTATTGGGCCAAATCCTGGCCAGCTTCTAGTTAGTCAAATTCAAGAACTTACTCAGATGGTTCAGGATCTGTCCCTCCGGGTGAGGTCACAGGAAGATCTGTTACGGACTTCCCCGAGGGTCATCCCTGAACCAAAAATGCATCTGCCTGACCGTTTTTCTGGGGATAGAAAACAGTTTTTTAATTTTAAAGAGTCTTGTAAACTTTATTTTCGTTTAAGACCAGTCTCCTCAGGTACGGAGGCTCAGCGGGTTGGAATTATTATTTCTCTGCTTCAGGGGGATCCTCAGACCTGGGCTTTTGGTTTAAAGACAGACGATCCGGCCTTATCGTCTGTAGACGCCTTTTTAAAATCTTTAGGGCTATTGTATGACGACCCTGATAGAGAGGCGTCCGCTGAGAGTCAGTTGCGTGCTCTTAGACAGGGTAGGAATCCCGCAGAGAATTATTGTACGGAGTTTCGCCGTTGGTCGAACGACTGTGGATGGAATGACCCAGCTCTGCGCAGTCAGTTTCGCCTCGGCTTATCTGAATCTATAAAAGACAGTCTCCTTCAGTATCCCGCTCCTGAGACTCTCGATAAACTCATGGAGCTCTCTATTAAGATAGATCGTCGGCTCAGAGAGCGGAGGGCTGAAAAAGGGGCATCTGTCGGGTCTACTCCTTGTGTGCTTTCCATTCCTGTAGACATGGAGGAGCCTATGCAGATAGGTCTCTCCAAACTGTCTCCTGAAGAAAGAACCAGGAGGCAAAATTCTGGTCTTTGTTTATACTGTGGAGGTAAGGGACATTTTGCCCGTAGTTGTCCGAACAAATCGGGAAACTTCCTGACCAAGTGAATTGTGAGGGGGTTCACTTTGGTCTGCAGCTCATCTCCTCAAATAACTCACTGTTAGTTCCTGCTAAAGTTTCCTTTGGCAGCCTCTGTTCCTCGGTCTCTGCTTTTGTGGACAGTGGAGCTGCAGGGAACTTTATGGATTTAACATGGGCCAAGGCCTTAGGTATTCCTCAGTTAACCTTGGGTAGGTGTGTCACCATGCATGGTTTAGATGGGAGTCCCTTGTCCAATGGGGTTATTTCTCTAGGTACACCTCCTGTTTTACTCTCGGTGGGAGCCCTGCATTCTGAAAAGATTGAGTTTTTCCTTACTCATTGTCCAGCAGTTCCTGTGGTTCTGGGTCACCCTTGGCTGGCCTTTCATAATCCCATCATTGATTGGCAGTCGGGGGAGATCTTACAATGGGGTACCATCTGTAATAAAGAATGTATTACGCTTCCTATCCGAGTAGCTGCCGCCGTTCCTGCACCCATTCCTGAGGAATATCAGGATTTTGTTGACGTGTTTTCCAAGGGCAATGCGGATATTCTGCCTCCCCATAGGCCTTACGATTGTGCCATTGAGCTAATTCCTGGTGCCACGTTGCCTAAAGGAAGGTTATATGCATTGTCTGGTCCTGAAACTGTGGCCATGAATGAGTATGTGAAAGAAAGCCTTGGGAAAGGTTTTATCAGGCCATCTAAATCCCCTTTAAGTGCAGGTTTCTTCTTCGTAGAGAAGAAGGATGGTTCACTCAGACCCTGCATTGACTTTAGAGCTTTGAATAAAATCTCAGTAAAGAATACTTACCCTCTGCCGCTGATCTCTGTCCTCTTTGATCAGCTACGTTCGGCTGTGATTTTTTCTAAGATTGACCTTAGAGGAGCATATAACCTCATCAGAATCAAGTCAGGGGATGAGTGGAAAACGGCATTCAGTACTCAATCAGGCCACTATGAGTATCTGGTTATGCCATTCGGCCTGTCAAACGCTCCGGCAGTTTTCCAGGATCTCATTAATGATGTGCTCCGTGAATTTCTTGGAAGATTCGTTGTAGTCTACTTAGACGATATTTTGATATATTCTGACTCTGTAGAACAACATGTTCCCCAGGTGCGTCAGGTGCTAAAGAAATTACGTGAAAATCACCTATATGCCAAACTGGAGAAGTGTGAATTTCATGTCACGGAGGTATCCTTTTTAGGGTACATTATTTCCCCTCGGGGATTCCGTATGGAACCAAAGAAGCTCCAAGCCATCCTTAGTTGGGCGCAACCCACCAACTTAAAAGCAATTCAGCGCTTTTTAGGGTTTGCGAACTACTATAGAAGATTTATTCACTCTTTCTCTGACCTAGTTGCTCCCATTGTGGCACTTACTAAGAAGGGAGCAGATCCTACCAATTGGTCATGTGAAGCTGAGTTATCTTTTCAGGCCTTGAAACAAGCCTTTGTCTCAGCCCCTGTCCTTAGACATCCCAACCCAGAATTGCCTTTCATTGTTGAGGTTGATGCCTCGGAGGTTGGAGTTGGGGCTATCCTTTCTCAGAAGGATCCAGATTCCCTTGAATTACATCCTTGTGCCTTTATGTCCAGGAAATTCTCATCTGCAGAATCCAACTACGATGTTGGTAACCGGGAATTGCTGGCTATTAAATGGGCTTTCGAGGAGTGGAGGCATTGGCTTGAAGGAGCGACCCATACCATTTCAGTTTTGACTGATCACAAAAATCTTCAATACATTGAATCTGCTAAACGACTGAATGCCCGGCAGGCTCGTTGGGCTTTATTTTTTACTCGTTTCAAATTCATTATCACCTTCAGGCCAGGTTCCAAGAATACTAAGGCAGATGCCCTGTCACGCAGTTTTCTTCCAGTTCAAGACAATAGTCCTGTTACTCCCATACTTCCGTCTTCAGTCATTCGGGCAGGCCTCACACAGGATGTATTTACCCAGTTAAAGCTGCTTCAACATCAAGCTCCTGGAAATACTCCTGCTGGTCGTCTTTTTGTCCCTGAGTTTTTGAGAGCTACTGTTTTGGCGGAGTTTCATGATAGCAAGGTTGCCGGGCATCCGGGAATCGCTAAGACTTTGGAATTAGTCTCCCGCTCAGTATGGTGGCCTGGTCTTTCCAAAGACATTAAAGAGTTTGTTTTTTCTTGTCAGGTCTGTGCACAGCATAAAGTTCCCCGTTCTTTGCCTATAGGTCAACTTATGCCCTTGAATGTTCCCCTTAGGCCATGGTCGCATATCTCCATGGATTTTGTGGTGGACCTCCCTCTGTCAGCCGGATGCCGAGTCATATGGGTGGTAGTGGACCGTTTTAGCAAAATGGCCCATTTCATTGCTCTTCCCCGATTGCCATCTGCCCAGGGATTGGCAGTCTTGTTCCTCCGCCATGTTTTCAGACTCCATGGCTTACCCACTGATATTGTTTCTGATAGGGGTCCACAATTCATTGCACAATTTTGGAAGTCTTTTTGTGCTTCGTTAAAGATGAAATTATCTTTAACGTCCGGTTATCATCCCCAATCCAATGGGCAGACTGAGCGAGTTAACCAATCTCTAAAACAATATTTGCGTTTGTACTCGGCCAAACTCCAAAATGACTGGTCTGAGTTTCTTCCTTTGGCGGAGTTTGCTTATAATAATGCCTGTCATTCCTCCACCAATGTGTCTCCATTTTTTGCAGTTTTTGGTTTTCACCCCAGAGCTAATTCATTTTTTCAACATTCCTCTGTCTCCTCTCTGGCCCTGACCTCTCATCTTAAACTTATTTGGAAAAAAGTGCACTTGGCTCTCAGAAAAGCAGCATTCCGGGAAAAAAGATTTTCTGACAAGCTCCGGCGGCCGTGCACTTTTAAAGTAGGAGACAGGGTGTGGTTGTCGACTCGCAACATTAAACTTCGACAAACCTCAGCCAGATTGGGTCCTAGATTTATTGGACCATTTCTCATTATCAAAAAAGTCAATCCAGTTGCTTTCCGGTTACGTTTACCAAAAACTTTACGGATCGGAAATACCTTCCATTGCTCATTACTGAAACCATATGTTTCGTCCAGTAGATTTCCTCGTAAAATATCTCAGGGGAGATCACCAATAAATGTACAGGGTCAGCAGGAGTTCTTGGTGGAGAAGGTTCTCGATTCCAAGTTGTCCCGGGGTCGGCTTTATTTTTTGGTACATTGGAGAGGTTATGGGCCAGAGGAAAGGTCTTGGGTCCTGGATGAGGATCTTCATGCCCCGAGGCTCAAAAGGGCATTTTTTCGAGAATTTCCTCAGAAACCCGGCTTTAGGGGTTCCTTGACCCCTCCTCAAGGGGGGGGTACTGTTAGGCGCCAGGGTCCGCTCGTCGGTGCGGCCCGGCGCCTAGCAACCAGGGACGCCGTGCGCGTACAGCCGCCGGCTCCCTGGCAACGCTAGACGCCGGGCGCACGGAGCCGCTCTGACCTTAGCAACGGGGACGCCACGTTCAGCCGCGTTCCCCGTTGCTGGGTCTGTCCTGATTACCTCATGGTGTGCTGGCCGTGCAGCATGCAAGCTGCACGGCATTTCAGTTGATTACCCTGTCTGGATTTTGATTGGAGGGTTCCTGAATAAAGGCACCCTCAGGACTCCTTACAGACGCCGGTGATAGTTTCCTGTTTGCCTGTGTCTGCTACAGAGAGTTTCCAGTCCTGCTCAATCCGGTTGTTCCTGTCCTCAGAGATCCTGTACTCGGAAGTTTGTCATCTGTTCCTGGAGTCTGACCGAGCACCTTTAACATCTTGTGGTGTTCGTGAGTCGCGGCTCAGCCGTGTGTTGCGGCTTGTCCGCTTACTGTTTATTATTTAGTTTACTTGTGTTCTGGAGCTTTTGCGGAGGATTCCGCTCCCACAGATCCACTCTGGTATCCAGCGGTGCTGGATAGGAGTAACGGATCAGGGGATCTTTGGTTGTCCTTTTCCCTGGCGGCTAGTCCGCACATACCTTTGGTTTAAGTTAGTTAGCTTGTAACCCCTGGCCTGGTTGCTTAGTCAGAGGGCCCCTTGTTATCACCCTGTCTCGGACTTCCCCTTGTCTCCCTTTAAGACCTGCGGGGGCATCGGGGTTGGGCAGACATAATCCGCCCTTCGAACGCGGCTGCCATGGGCTCAAGCAACCATAGTCTCGCAGGGGATTTCTGATAACACGGGCGAGACAACGGAGTTAGGGTGCCAGGGGTTACTAGGCTCTCCTGCTCCCACAACCAGCTTATTTTCCCTGTACTCAGACCTCTGCCATAAGATCTCCTCCGGTCTGGAGTACAGGAATCATAACAGACGGGAGGTGTGAGTCTGCGGGATAGGACGAGCTGGGTGAGTGGTAGGAACCACGTTTGGCGGAAGGCCCCCAGTAACGTGTGCATGAGATCCCGTTTAGATAGAGCCCCTAGCGAATGGGGGAGAGCACACTAAAATGAATTTCAGTTTGCGAAAGCCGCACTACTGATTCCCAGAGACTGCGCTGGTATGTACTGTACTGTAATGATGTCACATCACTGTAAATGCTGTTATTGCCCGTGAAGCAAATGAAAGGAGATGTAACTTGATGTAACCCATATGAATATTGCGCTGGAGAGGAGAACAAGGAGTTAAATGTTACTGTCGTGATAACCCTGTCTGAACTGTGAATAAACTGCTTGCTTATGTGATGACATGGCCTGGTGTGCAATGCTTTTTTTAAAATGACTGATGGCCCGGCCCCTGCCCGGCTATCACACTGTCACCCATATAATCCTTCACCAGTCTTTCAATGGTGACAGAATCATATGCAGTGACAGTAGACATGTCAATAATCGTTGACCACTCCTTCAGTCCGGACCAGATGTCAGCACTTGCTCCTGACTGCCCTGCATCACCGCCAGCGGGTGGGCTCGGCTTTAGCCTTTTCCTCGCAGCCCCAGTTGCGGGAGAAAATGAAGGAAAAGCTGTTGACGGGTCACATTCCGCTTGAGTTGACAGTTGTCTCACCAGCAGGTCTTTGAACCTCTGCAGACTTGTGTCTGCCGGAAAGAGAGATACAGCGTAGGCTTTAAACCTAGGATCGAGCACGCTGGCCAAAATGTAGTGCTCTGATTTCAACAGACTGACTACCCTTGAATCCTGGCAAAGCGAATGAAGGACTCCATCCACAAGTCCCACATACTTTGCGGAATTGCTCCATCTTAGCTCCTACTTCAATTTCTCCAGCTGCTTCTGCAAAAGCCTGACGAGGGGAATGACCTGACTCAAGCTGGCAGTGTCTGAACTGACTTCATGTGTGACAAGTTTGAAGGGTTGGAGAACCTTGCACAAGACGGAAATCGTTCTCCACTGCGCTTGAGTCAGGTGCATTCCCCCTCCTTTGCCTATATCGTAGGCGGATGTACAGGCTTGAATGGCCTTTTGCTGCTCCTCCATACTGTGAAGAATATAGAGTGTTGAATTTCGCCTCGTTACCACCTCTTGCTTCAACTGATGGCAGGGCAGGTTCAGGAGTGTTTGCTGGTGCTCCAGTCTTCGGCATGCAGCGGCTGAATGCCGAAAGTGGCCCGCAATTTTTCGGGCCACTGACAGCATCTCCTGCACGTCCCTGTCATTTTTCAAAAAATTCTGCACCACCAAATTAATTGTATGTGCAAAACATGGGACGTGCTGGAATTTGCCCAGATGTAATGCACGAACAATATTGGTGGCATTGTCTGATATCACAAATCCCCAGGAGAGGCTAAGTGGGGTAAGCCATTGTGCGATGATGTCCCTCAGTTTGCGCAAGAGGTTGTCAGTGGTGTGTCTCTTACGGATACCGGTGATACACAGCGTAGCCTGCCTAGGAACGAGCTGGCGTTTTGTGAGATGCTGCTACTGGTGCCGCTGCTGTTGTTGCTGCTGGAGGCAATACATCTACCTACTTGGCTGTCACAGTCATGTAGTCCTTAGTTTGCCCTGCTCCACTTGTCCACATGTCCGTGGTTAAGTGGGCACTGGGTACAACCGCATTTTTCAGGACACTTTTCTTAATGTCCTTGTACAGTCTGGGAATCGCTTTCCAAGTGAAGTGGAATCTAGATGGGATTTGGTATCGGGGACACACTACCACCATCAGTTGTCTAAATCCCACTGCACTAATGGTGGATACCGGGCGCACGTCTAACACCGACATAGCTGTCAAGGCCTCAGTTATCCACTTTGCAACAGGATGACTGCTGTCATATGTCATCTTCTTCGCAAAGGACTGTTGGACAGTCAGTTGCTTAGTTGAAGTAGTACAAGTGGTCTTCCGACTTCCCCTCTGAGATGACGATCGACAGCAGGAGGTGTACCACTCAAGGATCCTCTGGAGGAATCCCGGTTAGGAAAGTACTCGTCAGCCATGCCAGTGACATGGCCTGCAGGACTACTGATGTTCCTGACTGAAGAGGAAATTGACGTTGAGGGAGTTGGTGGTGTGGCTTGCAGGAGCTTGGGTACGAGAGAAAAAAGGCATTTCGGTGTCAGTGAACTGCTTACGCTCTTACCCAAAGTTTCTGAACTTGACAATGACTTCTGATGAATGCGCTGCAGGTGACGTATAAGGGAGGATGTTCCTAGGTGGTTAATGTCCTTACCCCTACTTATTACGGATTGACAAAGGCAACACACGACTTGACACCTGTTGTCCGGATTTGTGGAGAAATAATTCCACACCGAAGAAGTGGCTTTTTTGGTATTTTGCCCAGGCATGAAAATGGGCTTATTCATCACACGGACAACAGCTCTCTCCCCTGGTACCTGATTTAAACAAACCACATCACCATTTGAGTCCTCCTCATTGTCAACTTCCTCCTCAGCGCCAGCAACACCCATATCCTCATCCTGGTGTACTTCAACAGTGATATCTTCAATTTGAATATCAGAAACTGGACTGTGGGTGCTCCTTCCAGCACTTGCAGAGGGCGTGCAAATGGTGGAAGTAGCCACCTCTTCCCATCTAGTGTTGGAAAGGTCAGGCATCGCAACCGCCGACACACTTGGACTCTCATTGGGGATTTGTGATATCATCTTAGAACGCACAGTTCTTTGCTTTGCTTTTGCCAACTTAACTCTTATAATTTTTCTAGCAGGAGGATGAGGGCTTCCATTGTCATGTGAAGCTGAACCACTAGTCATGAACATAGGCCAGGGCCTTAGCCGTTCCTTGCCACTCCGTGTCGTAAATGGCATATTGGCAAGTTTACATTTATCCTCAGACCATTTAAATTTATTTTTTTGGGGTCATTTTACTGAACTTTGGCTTTTTGGATTTTACATGCTCTCTATTATGGGCATCTGCCTTGGGAAACGACGTTGATGGCATTTCATCGTCTATGTCATGACTAGTGGCAGCAGCTTCAGCACTAGGAGGAAGTGGTTCTTGATCTTTCCTTATTTTATCCTCCACATTTTTGTTCTCCATTATTTTTCTGGAGTTATATAACACAATATGCGGCACAGGCGAGCGTACCCCTACACCACACAGGGCAAACCCTGTAAAAATTATTTGGATTAAATATTGATAACCCCTTTATTTGGAGTAAATAATATACAGCACAGGACAGCACCACTGGACTTATACGGCAGTACCTCTGGATTTATACGGCAGCATCACTGTACTGGACTTATACGGCAATACCCTTGGACTTATATAGCAGCACCACTGGATTTATGGCAGCACAGGACACCACCACTGGACTGATGCAGCACAAGACAACACCACTGGACTGGACATACACAGCAGCACCACTGGACTTATGGCAGCACAGGACACCACCACTGGACTGATGCAGCACAAGACACCACCACTGGACTGATGCAGCACAAGACAGCACTGGAATGACACAAAAGAGCATGTAAACACTCGCCACCCTACGCGCCACGCCATTTTCCCGCACAGACACTGAGGAGACGTCCTTTCGCTACACTCTCCAGGACTAGAGTGAAAATGTCGGTGACGCGCGGCTCCTTATATGGAATCCAAAACCCGCAAGAATCCGACAGTGGGATGATGGCATTTTGCCTTGTTCTGGTGATCGAGTCTGGCGGGAAAACCCGTGCTGGGCTCGGGATTTGAAGTTCAAGGGGTTCGGTTCTCAGGGAACCGAACCCGCTCATCCCTAGTTGAAACCCTGGCCCTCATTCAGCTTCAGTTGCTGTTTTGCAAATACCCGGCAGCATGCAAATACCTGGCAGCGATGCGATCGCAATTCAATTGTGACCGCATCACTGATTTGTGGATGCCCCCTGCCTCCGTAGCCAGGCTGCGAAGGCAGGCACAGGGCAGCCATTTTTCGGGTCGCAGTTGCCACGTGTGATGTCACATGGCTGCCCCGAACTTGCCCCCGTTTCCAACACCACGTCCTCCAAACGCTGCACCATCTTCCCCGCAATGCTGCATCCCTGCCCCGCGAATGTCAATCGGGCAGAGGCATTTGCATAAGTGAGATGCGATCGCTTCTCACTGTGTGCACATGCGCAGTGCGGCTCCTGTGTATGCGCACTGGGCAGAGAAAAGTCGGTATGCAATGGCATCGGTGATGTGTTGCATACTGAATTAGGCCCACAGTCATTAACTGAAGCAGAAATAGCAGTATAGGAGACTTTAGAACTGGGCGAGGAACAGCCAAACTCTGCTACAAAGGTGAGGTTGTGGAAGACCGTTTCATGTCACAGGTCATACACCATAGCAAGACTGAGCACAGCAACAAGACACAAGGTAGTTATACTGCATCAGCAAGGTCTCAAATCAGACCGGGCTTTTAAGATGTGCTGTTCAAGCTCTTTTGAAGAAACGCAGGCAACATTGAGGACCGCAGATACAGTGGTCGGCCAAGGAATCTTAGTGCATCAAATGAAAGACACATCATTCTTACTACTCTTCAAATCTGGAAGGTGTCCAGCAGTGCCATCAGATCAGAACTGGCAGAAACCCATATACACCCATCTACCGTTCAGAGAAGTCTAGCGAGAAGTGGTTGTCATGGAAGTATTGTGGCAAAAAGCTATACCTTCAACATGGAAACCAGGCCAAGCGACTCAACTATGCACGAAAACATAGGAACTTGATGAGTCAAAATGTATAATATTTTGGCTGTATCAGAAGGCAGTTTGTTCGCTGAAGAGCTGGAGAGCATTACAATAATGAGTGTCTGCGGGCAATAGTGAAGTATAGTGGAGGTTCCTTGCAAGTTTGGGGCTACATTTTAGCAAATGCAGTTGGGGATTTGGTCAGGATTAATGGTGTCCTTAATACTGAGAAATACAGGAAGGTACTTATACATCATGCAGTACCATCAGGAAGGCGTCTGATTGACTCCAAATTCATTCTGCAGCAGAACAACGACCCCAAACATACAGCCAATGTCATTATGAACTATCTTCAGTGTAAAGAAAAACAAGGTGTCCTGGAAGTGATGATATGGCCCCACAAAGCCCTGATCTCAATATCATCGAGTCTGATTGGGATTACATGAAGAGACAGAAGGTTTTGAGCAAGCCTACATCCACAGAAAATCTGTGGCTGTAGACGGCCGAGTTCCTTCAAAAACTATGTGCAAGTGTACCTAGAAGATTTGATGCTGTATTGAAGGCAAAGGGTGGTCACACTACATACTGATTTTGATTTAGATTTTTTTCTCTGTTCATTTACTTTGCATTTTGTTATTTGTGAAAAATAAATAATTAACACTTCTACCTTTTGAAGCATTCCTACTTTGCAGCATTTTTTCTACATCTGCCTAAAACTTTTGCACAGTACTGTGTGTGTGTGTGTGTGTGTGTGTGTGTGTGTGTGTATATATATATATATATATATATATATATATATATATATATATATATATATACACACAGGTTGAGTATCCCATATCCAAATATTCCGAAATACGGACTTTTTTTAGTGAGAGTGAGATAGTGAAACCTTTGTTTTTTGATGGCTCAATGTGCACAAACTTTGTTTAATACACAAAGTTATTAAAAATATTGTATTAAATGACCTTCAGGCTGTGTGTATAAGGTGTATATGAAACATAAATGAATTGTGTGAATGTAGACACACTTTGTTTAATGCACAAAGTTACAAAAAATATTGGCTAAAATGACCTGCAGGCTGTGTGTATATGGAACATAAATGCATTCAGTGCTTAGATTTAGGTCCCAATACCATGATATCTCATTATGGTATGCAATTATTCCAAAATACCTCTGGTCCCAAGCATTTTGGATAAGGGATACTCAACCTGTATGTATGTATGTATGTATATAGTGTATATATATATATATATATATATATATATATATATATATATTGTGACAAGAACACTGGAATAGTGTTTGAGGGCAGGTATGTTTGTCCCAGGTTCTTGTCTTATATGTTTTTGAAACAGGAAAACATCCATGACAATGTTTTGTTTTGTTAGAACCTTTTCAGTTTTTGGAAAAACTGGATAAGGGCCCTGAGAGAGAGAGTGGGCAAGTTCCAGACATTGGGCCCAGTTCGGGTCTTTGGCCTCACAGAGGGCTAATCAGGGCTTTCAGCTGTGCAAGAACCTTTTAGGGCTGCTAGCCTGATTAGTGTGTGCAGACTGCCTGAGGAGACTGGAGAATCTCTGGGAGAGAAACACGCTGCCTGATACAAGTGAGCCATACAGCATTGACTGGAAAACTTTGTGTTTTTGTTTAGAGACCGTTAGGAACGTCTTGTGTTTAGTTAGTGCCGGACAGGCAAGGTATTTTCTTTTGATGTTTGTTTTATTTTCTGTTTAATAAAACTGGTTGCGGCCAGTTGCACCACAAACTGGACTTGTATGATTCCTCAGCTGCTGCTTGCTGCCATTTACCCCAGGAAAAGGCACCTTGTTCCCTTATAGTGTTACAATATATATATATATATATATATATACACACACACACATACCTCCCAACTTTTCATACTTACAAAGAAGGACACACACGCGCGCGCGCCCCCTTGAAAAGGGGCGTGGGCTAAGGAAAGGGGTGTGGCTTCATGGAGGACCCGCAATCGCGAGCCACGCCCCGTTTTCGTCACTGAGGGGGCATGCCCAGTGCTCTGTGAGCTGCTGGCATGCCCTCTCTCCCTCTGTCTGCACTGAATAGACGCTGTGCACGTGCGCACAGCGTCTATTCACCGCTGCTCTGCTAAGCAGAGCAGCGAGAGACAGAGCCTCCCAACTGCCCCCCCACCATGGGATACTGCGGCCCGCGGGTGGGACAGCGGGACAGTCCATAAAAAACGGGACTGTCCCGCGAAAATCGGGACAGTTGGGAGGTATGCACACATAATAATCTTTTGTTGACCGTTAAATTATAAACTACTGAATAATGGTTTTCTCGCTGATTGTGCCTCGCTGATAATAACCCGGTGGATTTGCGTTTCCTCCTTCACAATTGCCCTGATTTATGCTGTGTCAGTTTATTTTCTGTCCTCGCTGTTGACATTTTGCATTATTTCTAGTTTCCGAAGTTCCAAGCCTCATCATTCTTCATCTTCATCGTTTATTATTTCTTCCTCTCAGAAACATCAACATCACTCACAGCCGTGTTGTGTAAATGCAGTAAATTAATTAATTAAACTCAAAAATAAAATCTTTCGGAAATATAAAAGTTTTACATTTTATACATAATGATTGCTTTCACTTTATAACTGTGTTAAAGTGCTTTGGGGCAGATGTATTAACCTGGAGAAGGCGTAAAGAAGTGATAAACCAGTGATATGTGCAAGGTGATTAAGGCACCAGCCAATCGGCTCCAATATGTAAATTAACAGTTAGGAACTGATTGGCTGGTGCCTTTATCACCTTGCACTTATCACTGGTTTATCACTTCCTTATGCCTTCTCCAGGTTAATACATCTGCCCCTTTGTTAGTAGTTGCACAGCTCTGTGTGCTATTATTAGTGGGAAACTGTCTAGTTCTACATATGTGCACACTACTGCTTCCTGATATATAGTATTATTTGTATTAGGGTAAGTGGCTGGATCAGTGATTTACTTTACCAGGCTTTTATAAAGTGTATCTTCGTACCTATTGGGGACACTCCCTGGGAACGGTCAGTTGCCACCCACAAATGGCCTCTTCCTGTCAATCACCTTGCGAACGCCCATGCAATCGGATTTATCGCACCATCCTATCATTGGCCGGCGATCCCTGTTGCTGCAGTCCATCGCACTTGCGCATTGCGTTGCATACGCATGCACAGTTCAGATCTGATCGCACGCTATGTGAAAACGCACAGCAGAGATCAGGTCTGAATTACCCCCTATGTCTTTTCAAATGAATGCTGATCCCTGTCCTCAGTGTCGGACTGGGACATGTAGGGCCCACTGGGGAAATACAGTGGTAGGGGCCCATGTTTAGGGGTATGGCCAGTCTCCAGAGAGCGTGTGCCCTGCCACCACATTGGTTTGCCTAGCCATTTTGCAAGTGTTGGTCCCCTAGATAAATATATACAGTAAATACTGTAGTGTATGCAAGATAATGTACTAGATTAGTAACAGCACAGTCTGGAACCTGATCCCTAGAGGAGGGGGTGGGCCCCCCAGGCAGTAGGGCCCACCGGTGGTTTCCCCTGTACCCCTGTGGGCCAGTCCAACCCTGCCTATCCTGGATAAAATTAAACACAACTAACATCACCCATAACAATCTATTTATTAATGTTTTTGCAGAAACTATCGTTTTTCCCTTCAGTATCCGTTCCAGTTATCGAATCTGGAGATATCACAGATATATCTCCTGTGTTGATAAAAGATCCTCAGGATATTGCAACTCCAAATGTCCTCCATGAGATTGGTGATGTTGTCCAATGTATTAAGCTCATTTGCCTATCGTTTTGGAGTTTGACCTCGATAGCTGTCACCATCTAAAGATATCTCTATTCTTTCTGTCTTATGGGTAGAGCATCTCCAGACAGGCATCTTCTGATCCCTCCACGGCAAGCTACACATTCCTTCTCTCCTTCCTGATGCGATGGTGAGGGGTTGTGCCTTGCTTGTGCAATGCATATGACGGCTGTGAACCCAGCAGTCATAGTGAAAGCTGCCACATCACAATTTTTTTCTATAAATTCAGATGTTAAATAATTTCATATGGCTGCAATGAGAAATTACAGTTTTACGGGAAAATTGGATAAATAGGCTTCTTAAACCAGAATTCAGCTAGCCGCAGTTAATTACCATGGGCTAATTGATCCAAGGCGCTATTCAGTTATAGCACGTGGAAGTCCACGGGCTGCAACCAACGTGGATTCCGTATTAAACATCCTGATCGCGGATGCATGTGCGTTCTAGTCGCATAGCTCACTCTAGGGTCTATTCATGAAGCAGTGATAAGAGCGGAGAAGTGAGCCACTGGAGAAGTTGCCCATGGCAACCAATCATCAATGAAGTAACATTTATAATTTGCATACTATACAATTGTACGGAGCAGCTGATTGGTTACAGTGGGCAACTTCTCCACAGGCCCACTTCCCCACTCTTTTCACTGCTTCATAAATAGACCCCTAAGTCAGCTTATTCACGCCAGGCATCTCCCGCTACGTGGCATATTGAAGCAATATGTAGAAGGGCTCATCTGTATTACTCATTGTTTAATTTGCCCCATAATGCTATGGTCACTGTGTAAAATCTTTTTCAACCCAAACACAACAGATCTTTTATTTATTTAACATTAGATCCAAATCAAGTAAAAGTCTAAATCCTATCGATAAGCTTCACTTAAGCTCAGCATCTGAGTCCTAACGTAACTCTCATCTCACTTCCCAGAAAATGCTTAGAAGCCAAGAAATCCTCACACAACAGTAATAACAGTAGGAACATTTAACTGGAGAAAATCTCATACTACTTTCACTGTAGTATAATATAGCTATATATTAATAATGCAGTAACAATAAAGGACATTTATATATAGAGAAGAAAGAGGTACAAAGTTTAATTTTCCTCTCCCTCCACTAACACTTTCATGAAGTCCAAAACAGTGGTGAGAGGTTGAACGTTACGGTCGTTAGTTTGACCACTGAAGGTCGACATGGCTGTTAGGTCGACATGTACTAGGTCAAAAGGTCGACATGAGTTTTTCATATATTTTTTTCTTCATTTTTTTGGATTTTTTCAAACTTAACGATCCCCTTTGTACTACGACTGGAACAGTAATTTGTGCCGAACGAAGTGAGCCATGCGAGGGGACATGGTGCACTAATCTGGGTTCTACGTCACTTTACGGAGAAAACTACACCAAAAACCTCATGTCGACCTTTTGACCTGTCGACCTAGTACATGTCGACCTAATGCCCATGTCGACCTAATGGCAATGTCGACCTTCAGTGGTCCATTAATACCCCATTCAGACTGACAAAAATTTCCCGGGTTATTGCACATGAACGCGCATCAACCCGGGAATTTTCTCAGTGGAAAGGGTACAGGAACAATATCCCGGGACGAGCGTCCCGGCATTTCATCCCAGGTCTCGACCAGGGTTGAATCCGGGATCGTCCCGGGATACGGTGCAGCGTGAACGGGTAAGCAGCGTGATACGGTGCAGCGTGACCCGGCACCCGTTCTCTGCATAGGAGGAGGCGCTGCTTGGAGATTATTATCTCCAAGCACAGCCTCCGGTAGCGTCAGCGGTGACATCACCAACCCGGCAATATGCCGGCTCGCGCCGCGAGTCTGAAGGGGTCTCAAGCCGGATCGCACCTGGGAAGCACCCGTGTACACATTCCCGGGTGCGACCTGGCTATTGTCAGTCTGAAAGGGGTACTAATGAGTGTCGACCTAAGTTGGGTCGACCCATACCCGGTTGAACAATAAAATAAAGTAGGTGATACCCATACAATTATTGATGGCAATCTCATACTCTGTAGTGATGTTATGTTGCTCCTTCATGTGCGACACATCACACAACCGGGGTCCTCTGGTATACTGTAGTCTGTAGAGACCACGCATGTGTAAGTTGTTGGGGATATTAATACCCCAAACTGCAATGCATTGTCGTTATTCGGAAAGAACACTAGTGGGCACCGTGTTCCACAGGAAGACGCTCCATCTGTAGATCATCTGAATTATTTCTGTAGTGCACCCTTTGCAGATCAAAGACGTCATCATATTGCAGTCAGATTCTGGAAAACGTTTGTCCAATTTTACCCAATTGCAGAATCATCGTTCATCCAACTGCACAGTCCTTCCTTTCTATAGTATATAAAAGCAATGCCCACTTTTCATCTTCTTTTATATTACCTATATGATAACAATATATGATCATTGTCACTCATGTATCTGCTAGCTTCTGTTTTACAATTCTCTGCTGCAAAATAAGTGTCCACACAAGTTTCCCTCTTATTATTCATTTCATTTTATACACAATGATTGGTTGGCAATCGATCCAATACAGTAAAGTGTAGATGACAAAATCGACCAGTAATCATCTTTGATGGAAAATGTTCATCCTAATGCAAGCACATTGGAATTGATTGAAGTGTGTGTATTGTCATTTTCCAATAAAAATCTAACTATCTTACCAGAGTTCAAGATGCACTGAAACAATCTGACTCCTCTGTCAGATCAAATGTGTAATGTGTGTGAAGCAGTCACTACTTTTTATGAATAATCTTGTTTGAAACAAACAATTATATATGCAGTTATGACATGTTGTATGTTGCGGTGACTGTACAGAAATTGTTTGAGAGTGAAAGAAATTCATGCCTGTGGTACATACTTGCCTACTTTTGAAAACTAGAATCAGGGAGATTACAGTAGGATGTGCGCGAAAAACGCTGTGCTCCGCTGAGGGGGCGTGTCATACTCTGCCTAGAGGGTGTGCTAGTTCCACAAATGGGCGTGTCTATGCTTAAATGCTTGTTGTTGCAAGATATTTCTGTATAACATTAGAAACAATATATTTTGGGAAGTTTTGCAAGTATTATACTAGCATTGCTGTCTGCAAATCTGGGTTTCTTGTTTGTAATCTATATTTGCTGTTATATTTAATTAAATATTTAATTCCAAATGCAAGTTGACCTTGCGTGAATTCATCCCTAAACATATAAATAAATTATGGTTTTGGTGTATTAGATGTTATTTTATTGTGAACACTGGACTTCTACATCTTCTAGGAACTACCTATATTTATTGGAGGTGCTGTTTTCCATACCATTGCAGCATTAGCCAAATCATTACACACACCAGATACTCTAATTAAGCAAATTTGTTATACTAAAGAAAGATTACCAACAACAATTATTTCCCTAATGGCTAACTAGCAGCAGCACGCTATGGATGAGTGCACACCAGCACAGATAAGAAGACGACCTTATGTTTGATCATGTGCTGCTGTCTCTTTCTCCTGTCAGGGTTGCCACAAGGGGGGATAGTGAGAATCGTCACCAGTGACTCCTGAGCAGATACAGCAAATCACTGTTCTTGCACAGAAACTCCATAGTGTCACCACTGGCAGAATCTGAAGAATCCGGGAGATGTGACCTACAAAGCAGGACCGCAGGAGATTGATGGCTGAAACAGGATCCTGCAGGAGGGTAGACAACTATGCTGTGGTAGCTTGAGATAGTTGCTTAGCAAGTGCTGAATTAAGCAGTGAAAACCACATGGTGTTTGGGGTGATGGTAGAGTAAAAGGGTTTTATTGCTTAAAAAAAAAAAAAACTATTCCAGAGAGTCTATGACAGGCCAGCAAAGTAGTAAGTATCGCTGTATCACTGCCAGCTACTAAGACGGGAGCCGTGTTGCAAACATTTATCGGTTAATTGGCCCAAAAAGTATTTGCTATCACAGCGACAAGCAGCGCTATTGATAAGCCGTCCCTTAGATGTCTAACAGTTGTCTTAGCTGTCTGCTATGTTTCTTTCTGTATTGAATGAGGAGGTATCTCAGAGCTTGGACTGTGGTCTTTGCAAACTTATTTTGTCGTTTGTCTGCTGAATTTAACAACTCTTATTGTAACTCCAAACTTGCAACTCTTAAATGAGAAACAGCTTGTGTATATGCTTAAAGTTGTACCAGAATCCACCACAAATGTTAACAAACAATTAGGGATGACCATCGATAGTTAACCACTGATTGCTGATAGTTTTGCTATTGTTAGCTGAGATCCAATACATATATATACTGTCAGGGCCAGATTAAGCCTTGGGGATTCCCAGGGCTTTTAAGACAGGGGTGCCCCGGTGAAGGGTGGGGGGTGTATATTAGATTGTGCATACCTCCCAACATGGCCCATTCCAGGAGGGACAAAATGCTCTCTACCTGGACTTCCCACTTTATATGTGATTGGCGTCACCTGTGTTGAACTATTTAATTGATAAGAAAGGTATTTCACCATGGGTGATTACAATCATAAATTAAGAAGGAAGTCCAGGAAGAGAGCATGTTTCCCTCCTGGAATGGGTCATGGTGGGAGGTATGGATTGTGTATATTAAATTTAAACCAATGGTGTATATTAGTTTTAAACTAATAGTTTAATAATGGCTGGGTACTGTTTATAGCTCCACCTAATTGAAAGACAACTATTATATAACATTTTCAGACAACTTAACCTTAAAATACACATAGAAAAATAAAATTATTTACAGGTTGAGTATCCCATATCCAAATATTCCGAAATACGGAATATTCCGAAATACGGACTTTTTTGAGTGAGACTGAAATAGTGAAACCATTGTTTTTTGATGGCTTAATGTACACAAACTTTGTTTTATACACAAAGTTATTAAAAATATTGTATTAAATGTCCTTCAGGCTGTGTGTATAAGGTGTATATGAAACATAAATTAATTGTGTGAATGTACACACACTTTGTTTAATGCACAAATTTATAAAAAATATTGGTTAAAATTACCTTCAGGCTGTGTGTATAAGGTGTATATGAAACATAAATACATTCTGTGCTTAGATTTAGGTCCCATCACCATGATATCTCATTATGGTATGCAATTATTCCAAAATACGGAAAAATCCCATATCCAAAATACCTCTGGTCCCAAGCATTTTGGATAAGGGATACTCAACCTGTATCTGGTCACATGCAAGAATAGCAGCAGGCTCTGTACTACTTACACTCTGGGACATGACTCGGGAGGACTCTGTGTGTGTCTGTCTCGACCCAAATGGTATAGTTACATAACAGTTTACATAAAACTCGGACACCCAAGCAAAGAAGCGGAGAAGTTGGGTTTCCTGGGTCACTTACAGCTCTCTCCACCCTCCTATCTCTCCTTTGATCTGAAAGCTGTATCAGTAGCTCATGAAACGTTAGACTCCTGTGTCTCTGCCTTCACTGCATACTGTCCTGCTCACATTCTGGCTGCTGGTTCTGCTGCTACTTAAGAGGGAAAGCTAGTGATGTCAGTGTGCTCTGACCGGGGGTCCCCCTGACAAAGGGGGACCTGGGTACAGTATGCCCTGCATCCTCCCTTAATCTGGCTATGTATACTGTGTGTACTCACACACACATATATCTCGCACAGCAATGCAGCAGTTCTTCTTTTAGGTCAGGGACAGATATATCACATTATTAGGCCCTACTCCCTTGTGGCATTATACTGCAATTTGTGAGTGTGTGGGAGGGGCCAAAATGACACCTGTGAATAATGGCATTATGCCGCGAGGAGGCGCTACTCAGATTGTCTGTCCGTCAGCCGGGGGGAGGGGTTTTAGGTGCTCAGACCCCCCTCTGTGCACCACTGTCTTTTCTGTTAATCTGCACTAAAGACTGATATTCCATGTGGAATATTATAGTTACAATTTGCTTATTTAGCGCTATTCAGAACAACTGGAGTAATTCACATTAGCTCCATGGCATTGGAAGTCTAAATTCCCTAACGCAAACGTACACACGTCCATTTTTATTTATTTATTTTAAAAGTAAATTTCCTCTCCGTATGTTTCTGGACTGTGGGAGGAAATCGCACAAATACGAGAAGATTGTACATACCCTACGCACACAGTGCCATGGTATTATTGACCTTAAAGCCCCAGCGTTCACCATTCTTTAAAAAGAGGATAATTTTATTGCTGTTCATCACCAAGCAATACACTAAAGCTGGCTCGGGAAAATGCTTGATGCAGTTTATAAACAAGTATTATGAGCTTACACACATTTACAAAATATGGCTTAATATACCTCCTCCACATAGTCCTGCTCATTCCAGGAATTTGTTCCTTGCCGGTGGTGTCCACCATTTGCTCCTTGGAGATGCCAAAATAAGTAACATATGACGGAGCACATTGCAGCTCTGAGCTTCTGTAAACACTTCTCTGAGAAATGCAAAATAACAAGATTCCATCTTGCTCCTTAATCCTGTGTGTGAGTGCGCCAATGTGTCACCGAAATATCTTTGAAGAATTGGCCATAACAGCGTTAACACTTTATTGGAGGAAAAAAATCTTACTGTAGTTTGAATAGTGACATATTATTATTATTATTATTATTATTATTATTATTATTATTAAATACATTAAAGTATAAAACAAAGAAACGTTTAATTATATAATGGTGCCTGTACACAAGCATCACCAAACTATCAGATCTCGATGTTACTACTGTATGTGTTACCTGTACTTACAGGTTAAGTGATAACTGTACTACACAGATCCATCTTTTGGGTGGGTGAGCGAGCGATGTCACTGCCCAGGCCATTTGGCCAAGGGATGGCACAGTCGCTGCCTCATTGCACCTCTATTTGGTATGAAGCCGCTTAGGACGCTCTGGGCTCCAAGTTTCTCCCTGGTCATGGTGGTAAGCCACCTTAGGTCTGCCTGGGGAGCAACTCCTTTGTGTCTGTAGCCCCGCCCTCTCATTGTGACGTTATAACATCACATGTTCAGGATGGGGAAGGCTGGGACACACACGGCTCTCCCCCCCCCGTCTCACGGCAGCGTCCTCCCGGCTTCAGCAAGTGAGGTCTCGCTTGCTGGAGACGGGTGGACGCTGCTGTGAGTGGCGTCTGTGACACATCCTCCGGCGCTGCTCTCCCCGTCTCCGACACTGCTCTACCCGTCTCCGGCGTGGCTCTACCCGCCGCTTCTCCCGCATCTCGCTTAGACTTTTTTTTTAAAGTCGAATTGAGATGGTCGAAAAGTCTTCGACACAAGCACGCGGATCGGCAGCTATTCTGCCGATCCACGTGCTTTTCGACAAGTCAAATTCCTCAACTTGTCGAATAATTTGGGGTTAGATTGAATAGGTTGGAACCCCTTCCGACCTAAAAAAGTCTAAAACTGCCGTCTTTTCGACAGACGGCAGCTTCCAACTTCAATTGAATATACCCCTTTATTTTATTGTGTTCCATGTTAATGTTGCTTTCTTTTCTTTTTTTTATTATTTATCCTAGCAGTAGCCTGTAGAAGTCTCCAATACTCAAGCAGAGACACGACTGTTGCTTGGTCATTCACTTTAATCACTAGATGACTGGTCCTGTTCCTAAAGTTTTACATCCAATAACTCTGATGCAGTAGTCGGTTGTGCAGGCTGAGCTGGTGGCTGTTGCCTGTACAGTAACAGTTGTCCACTCTTGTGTATTAATTCCAATAGGATATTGTTTGTCTAAGCTTATGGGTAATGTTGGACTGGGACATTAAAGGGCCCACCGGTTAAATTCAGTGGTAGGGGCCCATGCTTACTAGGTGTGGCTAGTTACCACAGGGGGGTGTTGCCAGCCCTCCCGGTGTCTTAAGGTGTGTACACACGGTGAGATAAATCTGTAAGATTTTGACTATATAGTCTTATGAAAAGTTATTGCATATCTCAAGGTGTTAGGCAGCTTGCGATACAGATTCTATCCCGATGCGCGCTCCCGTGGGGTCGGTATCGTAAGGCTAGATAGACTGTGCAGGCAAGTCAATCTTGACTATCTAGTGTACTATCTAGTACAAAGTATAGTCAAAATTGGCACTTAGTCAAAATCGTACATAGACAAAATCTCAAGCACAGATAGTCAAAATCTGTCCTATCTGAGCTCTGGGGGAGTTCAAGGGAAATCTCATAGTCAAAATCGAACATAGCAGGGATCTCACCGTGTGTACACACCTTTAGCCATTCATTACAGACCATGTAACTGGCCCTCTAAAAGAGAAACAATGTATAATTTAAATGCAAAGTCTGGAACCTGACATTAGAGGAAAGGGTGGAGACCACCAGGGATTTCTCCTGTATACCTGTGGGCCAGTCTGACCCTGTCTAGTGTTGTCTGCTGTTTAGTCTAATAAATATATAGATAGCAAATATCTGAAATTAACTATGAAACATACTTGCCTACCTGACCCTCTCCATGAGGGAGAAAATGCTCTGTTCCTGGACTATCCTGGTAATGTATGATTGCCATCACCTGTGGTGAAATACATTTCTTATCAATGAACTAGCTCACCACAGGTGATGGCAATCATACATTACCAGGAAAGTCCAGGAACAGAGCATTTTCTCCCTCATGGAGAGGGTCAGGTAGGCAAGTATGCTATGAAATAGTCTTTTGCCTCAGTGATTATATTCTATCTATATATGGTTCTCTTGGATTACATTTAAGTATGGTACATCAGTCATTTCTATAACTTTTCTTTAGCACTCTTACAATACCCACTTATCTTCTGGATTGCTGGTATTTTCAGTAAGCTTCAGATGTATAGGAGGAGGTCTGCAACCTTCTGGAACTTCACAAATGAGCTGTGAATCTCCTGTAATCTAGTATACTCAATGTGGCGAGTTTCGATTTTAGTGTTACTCTGGTTATATCGGTTTTTCCTGATTAATATATTTCTATATATATCTAAACGATTGTAGCTGCTGTACTGCATGGCTCTGCTGAAAACGTATCCACATGAAATCACAGCTGAAGGGTTCAGTGTCAATATAACTTCAGCTGTTGCTTAATTATAGTAACAATTGAAAAGCTAAACTAGCGCTGGGAACTGAAAGCACTTTGGGAGAATAAGTGGGAAAGTTGATGCTTTTAAATGCTTGAATGGAGTGGACCATTAATGCGTGTAATTTGAGGCACATTGCACTGGTGGAAGCAGGGTTTTTATGTCAGGTTTTTTTTTTAAATTCCCTTTATTTTACAAACATGAAACAAACAAAGCAATACAATAGAGCCGCTATAAAAAGTGTTTATTCGCCAACTTTGACATTTGTGTCTTACATCGTGCAGTCTAAATTGATTTATGCGGTAATTCTTTCACCCAATGAACAGAAACACTCAAACGTAAAATAAAAGAGCAGCCTCTAATGTTTTTATCTTAATTCCGAGTGAAAAATAGACCATAATTGATTCTAGAAGGATTTATCTAGTTTGCTTGTCAAGGTCGAAAATGTTTAGGTCGACAGTGACGAGGTCGACAGGGTTTCTAGGTCGACAGGTGCTAGGTCGACAGGTCAAAAGGTCGACATGAGTTTTTCACTTTTCTCATACGTCTTAGAGGATGCTGGGGATGCCTCAAGAACCATGGGGTATAGACGGGATCCGCAGGAGACATGGGCACACTATAAGACTTTGAATGGGTGTGAACTGGCTCCTCCCTCTATGCCCCTCCTCCAGACTCCAGTTAGATTCTGTGCCCAGCGAGACTGGATGCACACTGAGGAGCTCTCCTGAGTTTTCTCAGAAAAATACTTTATTTAGGTTTTTTATTTTCAGGGAAACCTGCTGGCTACAGGCTGCCTACATCGTGGGAGTGAGGGGAGAGAAGTCAGACCTACTTCTGTGAGTTCAAGGGCTCTGCTTCTTAGGCTACTGGACACCATTAGCTCCAGAGGGTTTGATCACTACGGTACGCCTAGCTGCTTGTTCCCGGAGCCGCGCCGTCACCCCCCTCACAAAGCCAGAAGATAGAAGCCGGGTGAGTATGAGAAGATCAGAAGACTTCAGTGACGGCAGAAGACGGCTTGAGGTACCGCATAGCGGTCGCGCTGCGCGCCATGCTCCCACACTGATCACGGCACTGCAGGGCACAGGGAGGGCAGCATGGGGGGGCTGCAAATACCACTGGCATGCAATACAACAGTGCCCAGTCACTTGTTAAGGGACATAAAAAACACCATAAAATAGCAGCGCTTAAGTATACAAACTGACAAACATAGATGGATTGAATGAAGAGAAAATTAACCTTTATTAAAATACTCTGATATCAAAGAGAAGAATGATAAAATCAATAATTTCACCGACGTAGATTTTCAATTAGTGTGTCCGTTCCTGTTGCAATTAACTGGACAAACAATTGGTGTGGAAATATTTAGGAGCTGGTGGCACAGTCACAATGATTACTTTACCGCTCTTGCGCCGCTGGAGGAAAAAGTCCCTTTGGAGAAACTTGTTAAGGGACCCCTGCCAGTATAAAGAATTTTGAGCGGGACTGAAGCGCGCCATGTCGGGTGCGGGGCTTAGCCGCATAGCTCTCACCAGCGCCATTTGTCTCTTCACAGAAGGCTGCAGAGACGCTGGCCCTGATCCTCCACACTGCTGTGCAAGTAACAGGGGGCAAAACTGGGGGGGGGCACTAGTAATTGGTGAATTATATTATTTGATAAAAGTGCTAGCAGGTCTGGGCAGTATTGTTACTGACTTCAGAACCGGGATAGGCGCTGGGTGTGAGCTGGCTGAACTGTCTCTGTGTCTTTCTAACAGGCTCTGCTGTGGATCTGTCCCCTATAGCCCAGTGTGTTTGTGGCTGTCGGTACGTGTGTGTGTCGACATGTCTGAGGCTGAATGCTCTTCCCAGGAGGAGGCTGGCGTGGGGACAGACAGTTCTGTGAGAGTGACAGTGTCGGCACCGCCGACGGATGATTGGGTCAATATGCTGAGTGTTTTAAATACAAATGTGACTAAGTTGGCTAAGAGGTTTGATAAATCTGAGTCTAAGAACCAGACATGGAGGAAATCCATGGAAGATGCTTTGTCACAGGTCCAGACCCCTTTGGGGTCGCAGAAACGTGCATTTGCCCAAATAGCAGATACAGATACCGACACGGACTCTGATTCCATTGTCGACTATAGTGATGCCAGATTACATCCAAAACTGGCTAAGAGTATTCAGTACATGATTGTGGCGATAAAAGACGTTTTACATATCACTGAGGACCCTGCTGTTCCTGATACAAGGGTCTGTATGTTTAAAGGCAAGAAACCTGAGGTAACGTTTCCTCCCTCTCATGAACTGAATGCACTTTTTGAAAAAGCTTGGGAAAATCCCGACAAAAAGATACATATTCCCAAAAGAATTCCAATGGCATATTCGTTTCCCTCTGGGGACAGGGACAGCTGGGAGTCGATCCTCACAATAGACAAAGCTTTGTCGCGTCTATCCAAAAAGGTGGCGCTTCCGTCCCATGACACGGCAGCCCTGAAGGATCCTGCGGATCGTAGCAGGAAAATACCCTGAAATCCATTTATGTCACTACAGGGTCGCTACTCAGGCCCACTGTTGCTGCGGCATGGGTGAGTAGCGCTATTGAAAAGTGGGCGGATAACTTGTCATCTGAGATAGATACCCTAGACAGGGATAGTGTACTTTTGACCTTGGATCATATCAAGGACGCTGCAGCGTATTTAAAAGAAGCGGTAAAGGATATTGGCCTTTTGGGATCAAGGGCCAATGCCATGGCAGTCTCTGCTAGGAGAGCATTGTGGATTCATCAATGGAATGCTGATTCTAAGAAGGCGATGGAGTCTTTACCGTTTAACGGTAAGGTCTTGTTTGGGGATGGCCTCACTGACCTGGTCTCTACGGCTACCGCGGGTAAGTCATCTTTTTTACCTTATGTTCCTGCACAGCAGAAGAAATCGCCTCACTATCAGATGCAGTCCTTTTGGCCCAACAAATTCAAAAAAGGACGTGGGTCCTCTTTCCTTGCTGCGAGGGAGAGAGGAAGGGGAAAAAGGTCACAGGCTGTGGCAAGTTCCCAGGAGCAGAAGTCCTCTCCGGCTTCTACCAAATCTACCGCATGACGCTGGGGCTCCTCTGCGGGAGTCCGCTCCGGTGGGGACACGTCTCAAACTCTTCAGTCAGGTCTGGATGCAATCGGACCTGGATCCTTGGATAGTAGAAATAGTAACCCAAGGGTACAAGCTAGAGTTTCAAGACGTGCCCCCTCACCGATTTTTAAAATCGGCCTTGCCAGCTTCTCTTCCGGAAAGGGAGATAGTAAGCGCTGCGATACTAAAGTTGTGTCAAAATCAAGTGATTGTCACGGTACCCCCGTCTCAACAGGGGGAAGTTTTTTATTCAAGCCTGTTCGTGGTCCCGAAGCCAGATGGCTCAGTCAGACCGATTCTAAACCTGAAATCCCTCAATTTCTTTCTCAAAAGATTCAAGTTCAAGATGGAGTCTCTACGAGCAGTGATCTCCAGTCTGGAGAAGGGGGATTTTATGGTGTGGGTCAACATAAAAGATGCCTACTTACATGTCCCCATATATCCTCCACATCAGGCTTACCTGAGATTTGATATGCAGGATTGTCATTACCAATTTCAGACATTGCCGGTTGGTCTGTCTACGGCTCCGAGGATTTTCACCAAAGTAATGGCGGAAATGATGCGCAAGCAGGGAATCACAATTATCCCGTACTTGGACGATCTCCTCATAAAGGCGAGGTTCAAGGAGAAATTGTTGAAGAATGTTGCTCTTTCACTAACGATTCTGCAACAACACAGTTGGCTCCTAAATTTGCCAAAATCACAGTTGGATCCAACGACACGGCTGTCGTTCCTGGGTATGATTCTGGATACAGAATTACAGAGAGTTTTTCTTCCAGTGGAAAAAGCTCTGGAAATACAGAACATCGTAAAACAGATTCTGAAACTGGCAAGAGTGTCGTTTCTTCACTGCACTCGGTTGCTGGGGAAGATGGTGGCGGCCTACGAGGCCATTCCGTATGGCAGGTTCCATGCCAGGGTGTTTCAGTGGAACCTGCTGGACCAGTTGTCCGGGTCTCACCTGGATTTGCACCAGAAAATTGTTCTATCTCCCAAGACAAGAATTTCCCTTCTGTGGTGGCTGCACAGTTCTCACCTTCTGGAGGGACGCAGGTTCCGGATTCAGGATTGGATCCTGGTGACCACGGATGCAAGCCTCCGAGGCTGGGGAGCAGTCACACAGGATAGAAACTTTCAGGGAAAGTGGTCAAGTCAGGAAGCTTTTCTACACATAAACATTCTGGAATTAAGAGCCATCCACAACGGCATACTGCAAGCAGAACATCTTCTTCGAGGTCTGCCGGTCTTGATTCAGTCAGACAACGTGACAGCAGTGGCGTACATAAACCGCCAAGGCGGAACAAAGAGCAGAGCAACGATGGCCGAGGCCACGAAGATTCTTCGCTGGGCGCAAAGACATGCCAGCGCTCTGGCAGCGGTCTTCATTCCAGGAGTGGACAACTGGGAAGCAGATTTCCTCAGCAGACACGATCTCCATCCAGGAGAGTGGGGTCTTCATCAGGAGGTTTTTGCAGAAGTGACAAATCGGTGGGGAGTTCCTCAAGTGGACATGATGGCGTCCCGCCTCAACAAGAAACTTCAGAAATATTGTTCCAGGTCAAGGGACCCTCAGGCGATAGCGGTGGACGTCCTAGTGACACCGTGGGTGTTTCAGTCGGTCTATGTGTTCCCTCCACTTCCACTCATTCCAAAGGTGATAAAAATTATAAGAAGAACAAGGGTTCCGGCGATCCTCATTGTTCCAGATAGGCCAAAAAGGGCCTGGTATCCAGATCTTCAGGAGTTGCTCATAGAAGATCCCTGGCCTCTTCCTCTTCGGGAGGACCTGTTACAACAGGGGCCGTACGTTTATCAGGACTTACCGTGGCTGCGTTTGACGGCGTAGCGGTTGAACGACAAATCTTAGCTCGAAAGGGTATTCCCAGTGAAGTCATTCCTACACTTCTTCAGGCTAGAAAAGAAGTAACGGCGAAGCATTACCACCGTATTTGGAGAAAATATGTTTCTTGGTGTGAATCCAAGAAGGCTTCTACGGAAGAATTTCACCTGGGGCAGTTGCTCCATTTCCTACAAGCGGGTGTGGATGCGGGCCTAAAGTTAGGCTTTATTAAGGTACAGATTTTGGCCTTATCGATCTTTTTTCAAAAAGAATTGGCCTCCCTTCCAGAAGTTCAGACCTTCGTAAAAGGCGTGCTGCACATCCAACCTCCCTTTGTGCCCCCAGTGGCACCATGGGACCTAAATGTGGTGTTGCAATTATTGCAATCACATTGGTTTGAACCTTTGCGCAAGGTTGAGTTAAAGTTCCTTACTTGGAAAGTGGTTATGTTGTTGGCCTTGGCGTCTGCAAGACGAGTATCTGAGTTGGCGGCTTTATCTCACAAAAGCCCCTATTTGATTTTCCATGATGATAGAGCGGAGTTGAGAACTCGTCAGCAATTTCTGCCAAAAGTGGTTTCATCATTTCATGTTAACCAGCTAATTGTGGTGCCGGTGGCTACTGATGCCTTGGAGGAGTCAAAGTCTCTCGATGTGGTCAGAGCTTTGAAGATCTGTGTCGCCAGAATGGTGCAGATTATTAAAACAGAGGCTCTGTTGTCCTGTGGACTCCCAACAAGATTGGGGCTCCTGCTTCTAAGCAGACTATTGCGCGCTGGATTTGTAATACGATTCAGCAGGCTCATTCTACGGCAGGATTGCCGTTACCGAAATCGGTGAAAGCCCATTCTACCAGAAAGGTGGGCTCATCCTGGGCAGCTGCCCGGGGAGTCTCGGCGTTACAACTTTGCCGAGGTGCTACTTGGTCGGGTTCAAACACCTTTGCGAAGTTTTACAAGTTTGATACCCTGGCTGAGGAGGACTTCTTGTTTGGTCAATCGGTGCTGCAGAGACATCCACACTCTCCCGCCCGTTCTAGAGCTTTGGTATAAACCCCATGGTTCTTGAAGCATCCCCAGCATCCTCTAGGACGTATGAGAAAATAGGATTTTAATACCTACCGGTAAATCCTTTTCTCTTAGTCCGTAGAGGATGCTGGGCGCCTGTCCCAGTAGTGCGGGCTGTATCTGCAGTTTGCTATAGTTACGCTCATATTGCGTTGAGTTTAGTCACTCTGTGACTGTTGTTGGTCATGCCGTTGCATGCGTTTTTGTTGAATGCCATGATGTACGGCGTGTTAGTGGTGTGAGCTGGTATGTATCTCACCTTAGTTTAAAATAGTTAAATAAATCCTTCCCTCGAAATATTTGTCTCCCTGGGCACAGTTCCTATAACTGGAGTCTGGAGGAGGGGCATAGAGGGAGGAGCCAGTTCACACCCATTCAAAGTCTTATAGTGTGCCCATGTCTCCTGCGGATCCCGTCTATACCCCATGGTTCTTGAAGCATCCCCAGAATCCTCTACGGACTAAGAGAAAAGGATTTACCGGTAGGTATTAAAATCCTATGTTTTTTTCTTCATTTTTTTAACTTTTTCATACTTAACGATCCACGTGGACTATGATTGGAACGGTAATCTGTGCTGATCGAAGTGAGCCATGCGAGGGGACACGGTGCACTAATTGGGGTTCCCGGTCACTCTTACGAAGAAAACGACACACACAAAAAAACATCATGTCGACCTTTTGACCAGTCGACCTAGCACATGTCAACCTAGAAGCCCTGTCGACCTTCCAACCCTGTCGACCTAGTGACTGTCGACCTATAGTGGTCGACCTAAACATTGTTGACCTAGACGCTGTCGATCTAATGATCCACACCCGACGTGAGTATGAAGGCCAATCCCCAGGCCTTTCTTTTCAATCCCGGGTATCGGTATTAAAAAAAGATAAATTTTGGGATACCCGGGATTGGGTTGAAGACCTGCCCACCCTAGCTCAGCCCACACAGATACTCACCATCGTGGGTAGGAGCCGGGCTCGCTGGTGGCGAGGTGTGGTCCGGGCAGCGTGGGCGGCTGGTGTCCGAATCACCATCGTTGGTTGGGAGACCCGGCGGCTGGCATCAGACCGCGCAGCGTGACCTCTGACATCGTGTCACACTGCGAAGTACACACTGCCGGGGGCAGGGGGAGCCGGGCAGTGTCTGAGCCTCCTGAGGATGCTCAATGCTGCCCGGCATTAAAAAAAAATCAGTGGGGCTGATAAATCCCGCAATCCCAGGGATTGGTGCTTGCAGTTCCTGGATTAAATCCTGGACATTTTTGGGCCTGAATCCCGGGATCCTGCCGATCCCGGGATTGGCCTCCCTAGACATGAGTCCACTCTAACTGCGTATTATGGATTTGGTGGAACACCTATTTAAGCTTTGCATTTTATGGTGGGTACACACTAAGCGATAGATCGGCCATACGCACGAACGTCCGGTATATCGCTAATGGGTGTAGGCAAATGATATATCTGTGAATAAAGTCGTTATCACGTCAGCTGTACAGTACAGCCGATGGCCAATATATCTTCGGCTATATCTGCGCATCTTGTTGTGTGTACGGGAGGTCCAGCAACCGCCCATTCATTTGTGGGGTCTGACATCACAGCTGGGTGGGCAAACTGAAATGCCAGTCCAGCCGTGATGCAAGGCCGACACATCGAGCGGTTGATCGTTATGTGTATATGCTTACCTGGATTGGACGCTGTGTCAGCGCGATGGCGAGTCCGCCGTCACGTTGTGACTGTGTACCCAGCCTTAGCGATGTCAGTAGTCCCTAATTTATTCATTTATTTATTTATTAACCGTTTCTTATATAGTGCAGCAAATTCCGTTGCTCTTTACAATTGGAAACAATGATAACATAATGATTTGATTGGATACATACTCATTAATGTTGATTCATATTCTGTACAAGTAACACACAGGTACATGGGTAGCTAGAATATTGCCATGCCCTAGGTTGCCACCTCCCTTGGCAGAGCGCATACCTTCCACATCTACTCTCATTATCAATCATTTGTTTTCATTTCTCTAGACCCAAATAATTGCACCTTTACAGCTCACAGTTAATGACATATATGTAAAAAAAAGCACATTTATAATCACAGTCAAAATTAATAAAGCACAGCATATAAAACAGGCCTTTTTAAATTCAATGTTGGCAGAATAAAATACAATCATTAAAAAAATTCTCCTTAGCTCAGTATAGTGGCAGTGGACAGTTGGAATTATGGGTATTAACTCCTACAGAGGGACATATAGTCCAGCATTAAGTAGGTAGATTTAGCAGTTCTGTGGGTGTCCTTCTTACGGATCCGAATTAGCGATGAAATCCAACTCCATGTTAAATTTTGTTCCGGATGGCACAATGCATCAGCTGGAGCCCCAGTTGGTAGTAGTCCAAAAAGCCAGGTGGAGGGAGATGATGCAATGAGTAGTTGCTGACGCGTTTCGCTGCTATGGTGTGCAGTTTTGTCAGAGGTATGAAGTTGTTGCCCATAGCCACCAGTCCGGTTCTATGCATCAGTTTATAGACTGTTCTAGACAAATGATTACTAGTAAGTGATCGGTTAGTGTTGGAAACTTCTCCAGTTGTCCTCCTCACTAATACTATTAGGGGGATGCATTTCTTCTGCCAGCTGTCTGGATCCCGGCGGTCAGGTTACAGACGATGGATTCCCAATAGCCG
Source organism: Pseudophryne corroboree (assembly GCF_028390025.1). NCBI lineage: Eukaryota > Metazoa > Chordata > Amphibia > Anura > Myobatrachidae > Pseudophryne > Pseudophryne corroboree. The sequence continues at coordinate 89,744,022 of NC_086448.1, forward strand.
CCAATGCCGCCAGCTGGTATTCCGGCGCACCAGGGCTATTCCCACTCGTCTGTGGCCACAACACCTATAGAGTGGGAATAGATCTTGTGGCGAGTTAATCGAGCCACCGCCCCTGCAAGGGTACTCTTAGCACTTGCCTCGCTGCCACCATTCTGTCAGGCGCAATGCCACTGTCGGGATATTGACAGCCGGCATCCTATCCACCGGTAAAACATACTGGATCCCTATTGGTAGTTCAAGCAAAAGTACAATAGTCATTCCTTTTCAGTCCTTAAAGACTCCGTAGACGTCCATCATCCTAGAGAAGGTTTGAGAGGTGGGGTATCTAAAGTATTAGGGGCAGATGTATCAAATTTGGAGAAAGATAAACTAGAGAGAGACAAAGTACTAACCAATCAGACTTCTAGCTCTCACTTTTCAAATACAGCCTGTAACTTGGCGAGTTACAAGCTGATTGGTTGGTACTTTATTTCTCTTCAAGGTTTGATATATCCACCCCATAGAGTGTTATATTGAACACATCCTCCTCCAAGGTTCTCCAAGAACATTGCGATCGGTATTTACCACAAGAGAACTGTACCAGCGATATATAAATTGGCAGAGCTGCCATTGCGTTTCCGATAAAATTTTAATAAGTTGTTATTTTGGCTTGCATTAGAATAATTGCAATTTCTATTTTTCCATTGGTTCTCTCTTGGGAATATACTGTAGAAGAAGATATAGTAACTTCATAGTTTTTAGAAACAGCTACTGGTAAAGTAAGCAATGGGGTAGGCAGCGAACAGTTAAAATAGGATTACTTGTCAGTGCATCTCCGCTACAGCGTGCCCAGCAGCCGACTGGTTGCGCGGTTGCTCATGACGAATTAAACAAAACACTAAGGACAATATCAATCTGACCAGCAGACAGTGCAGAACAGACACTGATCACTAAACTATTGATCACACCTCAAGTTGCTTTAAAATCATTTGAGAAGAGAAATTCTTATTTGATGCGATCAGGAATTTAGATTCCACTTTAAGCTGAGTTTCTGCAATTTATGGCAATGTGATTGCTTCTTAAGGAGTAACCAGATTAAAAATACATTCAGTAAGGGATGCGGTCAACATCCCGCTGGACGGGATCCCGGCGGTCGAAATACCGACGCCGGAATCCCGACCGCCACAATCCCGACCGTCACAATCCCGACATATTCTCCCTCCGTGGGTATCCACGACACCCATAGAGGGAGAATATAATAGTGTGCCGAGCGTAGCGAGGCACCGTGCCCGCAGCGTGGCGAGCGAAGCGAGCCTGCAAGGGGCTGCGTTCCGCTCGCCACCCCTGTCGGGATTCCGGCGTCGGTATTTCGACCGCCGGGATCCCGTCCAGCGGGATTACGTACTGATCCCTTCAGTAAATGTCACTATAGAAATAATAGCATGACTAAACTTCTTCAGTACCATTCATTTTTATTTATTTTTAATTATAAAATATTAGCACATTTTTTTAATTGCCAGATGAGTCTTCAGAAATCATCCCTGTAACACGTCATAGGCAAACGCAGGGGATGTTTCTGGTTGCCCAGAAACCATCCTCCTCTTGGCAAGTGGCTCAAATTATGGCAACAATAGCAATGGTATATAACACGATTACTAGAGCTGCCGCCACATCATGCACTTTAAGAGACATAGCAGAGATGCTGCACATGCCCAGTGGTATCAGATTCTTCTACCAAGTTTGCTGTGTGTGTGGTTTTGAGTCCTCAATCAGTGCTCTGGACCAGAGAGTAGCTGCCAGGAATTAGAGACCGAAGCCTTACCATGAGGTGGGGGAATGTGTGCTTAGAACTGGTTCTATTATGTTTTTGTATTTTTTTTTATTATGGTATGTTTAATCTTTTCCTGACCACTTATTTATGTTATTTAAATATGTTTAATATAGCCCATAGACCATTTGTAGTGCTAAATATTAATACTGCATTCCATACCGTATCAGTATATAAAAAGACAATATTTACATTAATGTCCAGGGTCGTTACTAGGTTCTTCTACCGCTCCCCCAGACTCCTGCACTTGCTCCAATGTTCCACAGAGTGGAAAATTGTGGACTGCATTTGGAAACTCCCCTCTAGAAATCCTGCGTTTGCCACTGCACGTAATGTGGACAGTAAGAGAATGAGCCCCTTCACGCACAGATCTCCATGACCAGTCATTTTGCCAGCAGCACCTTAGTATTTACTAAAGGCTTTGGAAGACGGGAAGGACAAGATATTTAAAAACAGAAAAACAGACAAAGACGTGTATATGTATGTACTAGCTGGAGTTTCTGATTTTCACGGTTGTAAATCTAAATTAGTGTTAAAAATTTAGTAAATCTATAGAGATGTAAATTTGAGATGTCTTAATGTAAGTAAATATTAATCCATGGTTGTTGGCGTTACCCGAGCAGCACCCGTAGCAGATACGGTAAAAAGTGACAGGACCATTTTTGTAGTTAATTAAATTCTGCCCACTGGTGGTGCAATCCAAATTTTGTTTCGATTGTCCATTTGGGCGTTATTCACGCAACGCATGCCACGTATCGGTAATGACGTAATTATGTCAACCACCTTTTCATTCCCTTAGGGGAGGTTTATTAAAATTCTAATCGCGTCATTTTCCAATTTCCCACCTGAAAAATACCTATGTTACATTTCAGCTTCCTAATATATCAGGAAGTAGGAGAATTAGAGGGACATATACTAAGCAGTGATAAAAGTGGAGAAGTGAACCAGTGGTGACGTTGCCCATGGCAACCAATCAGCTGCTCTGCATACTTTTACAGTATGCAAATTATAAATGTTACGTCAATGCTGATTGGTTGCCATGGGCAACTTCTCCACTGGCTCACTTCTCTACGCTTTTCACTGCTTAGTACATCTCCCCTTAAGTGATGAGTCAGTGAGTGAGTGAGGCTTTCACACATATATATATATATATATATATATATATATATAACTCCTCCAATAACCGGCACTCCGTTATCAACAGTTATTGCCCCCGGTGCCCATCCTTGCTAACATGCAGAAATATACCGTGTAATCGGATGGCACTCCAGGAGGACATTTTTTTGGAAATAAACAGAGACAATGCTCCTCTTCTGCGGTAACGTTTCAGTTGTATTACAACTTTCGTCAGACCCAAACAAATACAAGTAAAATACAGACATTTATACCTTACCCTCCACCACATGCAGCGTCTTCTCTGGCCCGGTGCGCTGGCGGGGATAGATGACGTCATCGCGCACTCACTGTGCGGCGCGCTCCCACCCCTGTCAGCGTCCCAGTTACCTAGGAGACGCACCTATACAAAAAACAGTGCAACTGATTATACCATCTAATATACATATACATATAGTGGAAGTTGTTGGCATATAGAAACAGAATTCATTAAAACTGACAGCCTAACTGTAGAAATATTTAAAGAATCATGACTACACGCATGTTGACACATATTAATGTTTACCAGTCTAAATGAAACAATTTAACAATAACTGTTCATTAAGACCACCTGGGGCCAATGTGTTGAGGCGGTGAATCCTCCCGTTGTAATAGCAATTTATCTCTATTCCCTCCTCGGATATCTTCCGGTTGCTGATCTATTATCTTATACTTGAAGCATGAAAGATTATGTTTCATTTTGGCAAAGTGCCTTGCCACAGGTTGTGCTTGACTTTCACCCCCCAAGGCCGCTCTAATGGCTGACCTGTGCATGGCCATGCGTTCCCGAAATTGTCTCACAGTTTTCCCCACGTAATATATCCCACAGTTTTCCCCACGTAATATAATCCGCAGGGACAGCGGATAAAATATATAACGTGAGTGTGTGTACAGGTTAAAACTTTATCAATTTTAATATACCTGCCTGTGTGGGGGTGTGAAAATCCTTGGCCCACTTCCATATAGCTACAGGTAGTGCAGCCTGTGCATCTATAACACCCTTGTTTCTTTGTTAAAAAAAGTTACTGTTGGAGCTGGTTTAAAGCCCGAGATGTCGTTATGTACCAGTAAATCCTTAAGATTTTTATTCCTGGTGTAACTAGACAAAAGCGAATTTTCTTTCAGGGCTGTCAAATCTTTATCTGTTGTCACCACCGGCCAAGCATCTTTCACATGTTTTTTAACCCGTTTACTAGCTATAGACCATCTCTGTACAAATGGAATGTTATCCTGTAGTGATTTATTAGTATTATTACCCTTCCCTAATAATTCTTTTCTGTCCATGCTTAGAACCAATGTTTTAGTGTACATTAGTTCGTCCCAATCATATCCCCTTGATTGGAATCTCAGGGCCATATCATGGATTTCGGACTCAGTATTTACTATATCGTCCGATATTCTATGTACCCTGAGAAATTGCGAATACGGTAAACTGTATTTAGTAGAAGGGGGATGAAAACTCGCCGCATGCAAAAGTGTATTTCTAGCTGTAATTTTTTTGTACAGATTGGTGTGAATATACCCCTCTCTCACCGAGATAGTCATATCCAAATAGTTAACCTGGTTTGTGCTACTTGTTGCTGTGAATTTAATATTCACATCTCCAGAGTTAATTTTTGACAGCGCTACTTCAAACTCCTCCTGTGTACCCAGCCAAATTAGAAACAAATCATCTATAAATCTAACCAAAAAATAAAATCTTACTGGCAATATCAGGATTAGAAAAAAATAAATCCTTTTCTACTTCAAACATGAAGCAGTTCGCAAAGGCAGGGGAGACACAACTACCCATTGCGCACCCCTGCCTCTGTTCGAACCACTTACCATCAAACAAAAAGTAGTTTCTTACCAAAGTAAGTCAAGGAAAAGCGACAGATCTGGTCCATTATACAACACACTTGTGGACAATAGACGTCTGGCCGCCTCCACACCTCTATCGTGAGGGATATTGGTGTAGAGGCTGACCACGTCCAATGTGCACAATAAACAATCAGCCGGCAGTTTAGCTAACCGTGCTAATTTGTTAATAAGTGCTGTAGTGTCTCTTAAATAGGTTGGCTGAGACTGTATTACAGGCTGATAGAAGTGATCCAAATACTGGGATACCTTATAATATACTGAATCTCTAGCAGATATAACAGGGCGACCCGGTGGCACCTGTACGTCCTTATGTATCTTAGGTATGGTATAAAATACTGGAGCCACCGGGTGGTCCTGTATCAGAGCCTCGGAAACTGCAGTGGTAATGGTGCTGTTTTTTTACAGCCTGCTGGAGCATTCCCTTTAATTCCTCATTGTACTTTTTAGTGGGATCTCTATCCAGCCGGCTGTAGACCACAGGATCATTCAGTTGTCTATATGCTTCTTCCCTATATTGTTGAATATCCTGTACAATAATACCCCCACCCTTATCCGCTGGACGGATTACTATGCGTTGGTCCTTACTAAGTGAATGAAGGGCTTCTCTTTCTCCCTTCGTTAAATTATCACTATAATGCTTGTGTTGTTTCACAGACTCAAGAGTCTTAGAATCCAGCACTCTCGCAAAACATTTCAGGGAAGCATTATTGCTATTTATTTGAGATAGCCTTCTGTCTATACAGAGAAAGTAAAGACTAGATATGAAAGACTATGCATTGCTTACCTTAATAATGTATATGAAATAAATGGAGTGTTCTCCATGCCCTCTTTCACTTCTCTGCAGCATGTTGCCATCAAAGGCTACTCTAAGCTAGTAGAGAGTGATTGGCAGCTAGGCAGACTTGTTCTGGAGTTATACTGTGTAAAGTAGATTGGTTGATTGAACATACATTACATAGGTGTGACGCCAGTGTTCTAAATGCATCCTTACTGTACTCTCCCTATGATAAGATGCCCCTTTCCTCCCATGTTCCATCTTTTCTGGTACAGGCAACCGCAAGTTGGCAGAATTGCGCAAGTCATAATAGGTGCGTATGCATGCGTTCACTTTCTAAGTATGAAAGATGCACTGTGCAAACTGGTGTAGTTATCACTGCTTCAGACCAAGTGGTGTTCTGACTCTCTCGGGGTTCTTGTTATTATTTGTCAAGTTGCCACAGCCCTGGAGGTGGTGGCTGATGAGTATGGGACTGGTAGCTATAGCCTGTATTGAGCAGCACTTTCTGTATTGGTCCGTGTCACTGAAGGCCTTTCGAACGTTTCATCTTGTCATCTAGCCACCTCAAACTTAAGATTTCCAAAACAGAGTTAATTATATTTCCACCGGCCAATAGTAGTTACCAACCTGATATCTCTATCACTGTTGAGAACTCGACAATCAGTCCTACCCCACAAGCTCGCTGCCTAGGTGTCATCCTTGACTCTGATCTGTCCTTTGTCCCCCATATTAAATCTGTCTCAAAATCATGTTACATGCATCTAAGAAACATATCAAAAATACGACCATACCTTACACAAGAGACTGCAAAAATTTAAGGAAAAATTACTTCACAGAAAGGGTACTGGATAAGTGGAATAGCCTCCCATCAGAGGTGGTAGAGGCTAAAGGGGGGTACTCACGGAGCGATAATCTAAGAATTCTGACTAGATTGCTTAGATTTTAAGCATGATCGCTCTGTGTGTATCCCCCACAGCGATAGCGATGCATCGCTATCGCTGGTGCTAGATTGGCCTGCCATGCAGGTCAATCTAGCAGGTCGCTCATTTCACCCGCTGGGTGAAATGAGCGGCCCCCCGTCTCCCCCTGCACGCTCAGCACACATCGCGGTTCGCTCAGCACACATCTCTCCCACATCGGCCCGTGAATACGGGCCTTAAGACTATACAGCAATTTAAACATGCTTGGGATAGGCATATGAATATCCTTACAAAGAATTAAGGTTGAAACAGGGTTGAGATTTGCCTAAAGGATAAAAAAAAAGGGGGGCAGACTAGATGGGCCAAGTGGTTCTTATCTGCCGTCAAATTCTATGTTTAAAAACTCTAATCCACGCTCTCATTATATCCCGCATTGATTATTGCAATTGTCTTCTAATTGGTCTTACCAAAAAGAGACTCTCACCACTACAATCCATTCTGAATGCAGCGGTGAGGCTAATCTTCCTTGCTAGACGTTCATTATCTGCAGATCCACTCTGTCAGTCCCACCATTGGTTACCTGTATTCTATCGTATTCAATATTAAATACTTTTACCCACACACAAGGCCATTAACCAAACTACACTAACGCACATCTCTTTGCTTATCTCAAAATATCTCCCAACCTCTCCGCTCTTCACAAGATCTACGTCTCTAATCCACACTCATTTCTCGCTCCCACTCACGATTGCAGGACTTTCTTCGGGCTGCACCCACTCTGTGGAATGCCCTACCACGCACCATAAGACTCTTCTCTAGTTTCCAAACCTCCAAGTATTCCCTAAAAATTCACCTCTTCAGGCAAGCTTATCAAATTCCAGAATCACCCATATAACCATCATAAACTTTCCTATCCAATTACATCCTCGCTGTACAGTCCACACACACCCTCACATATTTTCTCTTTCTTCACTTTCCCATCCTGCTGTCCCCGGTTCACATTGCTCTGTGGTCATATCATGTATCCACCAAGAACCTTTGCAATCTGGCGGACAATTATGCAACAGATAGCACCTATCCTTGTGTATCCGTGCCTATTTCCCCATAGATTGTAAGCTTGTGAGCAGGGCCCTCCTACCTCTATGACTGTTTGTTATTACCCAGTTTTGTTTATCATTGTTGTTTCCAATTGTAAAGCGCAACAGAACTTGCTGCGCTATGTAAGAAGAAACTTAATAAATAAAATAAATAGATCAATACGGGAAATTTGGTCAAACCTACAAAAAAAAATTTTTTCGGCGGTTTGACCGCATTGTTGCCATTGATGCATACATTCCCGTCTTAACAGCGTTGTAGGCCCTGGGCAAAGTAACGAACTGGGGCCCCTACACACCCATTTACAGGAACCAATTTAAAAAAATTAATCATAAAATGCCCTTTCTGTGGTCCTGCGCCATGTCTCCACATACTTCCATGCAGTGAATGGCTGTCAGCATTCTGATTTGTGGATTGCTCCAGTGATCCACCAATCAGCATGCTGATAGCCATTCACTGTCTGGCTGTAGGCAGGGACTCGGGTAGAGAATGCTGCCTCGCCGTTCTGATTGTATGACTACCACCCGCCCCTGCTTGAAGATTTGTAAGGCCCTGGGCAGCTGCCCAGTGTGCCTATACGTTCAGATGCATCCCATCTGATGTGTTGACTACATTCCTCCATAAAATACCCTGTCATTGACCCAATCTAATATCTCCCTTGCCTGGAGTCCTAATTGTATCACCATTCCCAATGCTTAGACAAACGTAGTCCAAGCAACTGCTAATATAATTGTGTGTGCTGTTTCTTCATGAGACAATGCAGCTTTGATCCACTAAGAGGGATCCATGTGCACAGCAAGTAAATATAGGGGACCAGATCCTGCAGGACTTTTCGTATGTACTTGCGGCTTGCCCACTTGCAGCATTATACCTTAAGGGGGATACACACGGAGCGATGTTCAGCTGATTTCTAAGCAATCTGACTAGATTGCTTAAGGGCCCCATACACTACTGCGACATGTCCATCTGACATGTCGCAGGCGATCGCTGGCGATCAACCCGGCAGCCTCCCGGAGGGCAGGATCGGCCAAGATACATTGTATGCTGTCCTTTTGCATACGATGTATCTTGGCCGATCCCAGCCACGCCTGCGGGGTTGGACCAGATTGAATGTGCAGCACATTAAATCTGGAGGATCTGATCCGATGCTCATGAGGCCGCACATCGGATCAGATACACAGCCAAAATTCCAGATTTCACCCAATATAGCAGGCCGAATGTCCAAATTGGGCTGAAATCAGGCATAATCGTTCCAGTGTATGGGGCCCTTTAGAAATTAGCTGAACATCGCTCCGTGTGTAGGGGTGCCGACGATAGCGATGCGCGGTCCCGTGCATAACTATCGCCGGTGCTAGATTGGCCTATCTAGCAGGTCGCTCATTTCACAGCTGGGTGAAATGAGCGGCCCCCCGTGTCCCCCCCCCCCCCTCGCTCTGCACACATCGCGCTGTGCTGAGCCGGGGGAGAGATGCGTGCTGAGCGGTCTGTGCTAAACCGCTCAGCACACATCTCTGGGGAAATCTCCCCGTCAGTACAGCCCTTTAGTTAGCAAAGCAGTTTACATGCAAATGAACCATACAACATGTAAATGACCCTTATATATAAACGACAGATTCTTCCAACATCCGTCAGCTGCACATGTGTTTTGCACAGAAATATTTTGCCATGTTATGGGATGAATATATACGTAAAAAGCGCCTTGAGTCCTATTGGAGAAAAGCTCTAAATAAAATTATTTTTATTAAAGTGCATGGTTTTAGTAGTACCCTAGATTAATATTTTTTTTATTCTGATCACAAAGTAGTCTTTTCTTTAAGGGGCATTTGAAGATTTGTATAAAATCTACCATTAATAAAAGAGAGACTTGGATGAGTAAAAAAAATGTAATTGAATTGTTGGGATTTTTATGAAATCCTCCGTTGGCTGAGGGGGATTTCACTTCAAGTTCTCGAGTATGGCTGAGAATTCATCAATAACTGGACTGACGGAGTAAGATGCCGTCGTGTGGATGTCCTGTTTTATTTTAGGTATTTGCTTGCTTACATGCTTTGAGCATTGGGGGTAATTCCAAGTTGATCGCAGCAGGAAATTTTTTAGCAGTTGGGCAAAACCATGTGCACTGCAGGGGGGGCAGATATAACATGTGCAGAGAGAGTTAGATTTGGGTGGGTTATTTTGTTTCTGTGCAGGGTAAATACTGGCTGCTTTATTTTTACACTGCAAATTAGATTGCAGATTGAACACACCACACCCAAATCTAACTCTCTCTGCACATGTTAAATCTGCCCCCCCTGCAGTGCACATGGTTTTGACCAACTGCTAACAAAATTCCTGCTGCGATCAACTTGGAATTACCCTCATTGTCTGTATTGTATTATCGTCAATCAATGCTGGTTTCATTGGTAAAACTGCAAAGTGCTATGCAAAAAAATAAATCTTCTATGTATATGTTACAAATAAATATCAACAGAGATTCTTTCTAGCAAGGTGGGGACCTAAAACCAAGGGGTTAATGTAATAGCTTGTAGCTTGTAGGCATGAGCTAATTCCTGGGAATCTACCTAATGTTTTAAAGGGGCAATCATTTAAGGTTTTACCTTTTAAATGGTTGCTCCTTTAAAACATCCCGCAGACTCACCGAGTACGTGCCGATGCCTGCAAGCCACAGGCTATTACGTTTAACCCCCTCCCCCAAGTCTTCCAACAAAACACAGTAACACATTGCAGCACTATATCAACTGTTCTTTGTAGATCAGTAGTGATTACTTCTCTCACAGTTGGTTGCTCCACTGGAGCACTCAGTTCCCAGTTGTGCCATGCCTGTCTACACTTCCACATTGTCCATCCCATGTAATAACAGCAAATAAATTACCGCTTGAAAATTATTAGATGTATAATAATGCAAAATAATTGCAACAAATCAAAAAGTACTGCACCTATTTTTCATTTATTTTTTTATATTTGATATTGAAAAGGGCAATGGTTTTTATGTTGGATTGTTAGCGTACCAGATATCCTCGAGGTTGCTGATATTAATCCTGTGGTGTATGTTTGAAAGGAATCTCTAAAGCATTATTTCGTTGTGAAACGTTCTATACAGCTAAATTGCTTTTGGCCTCTCTACTGGAGAGTTGCTAACGTTGGTCGACTGTTTCCCCATTGAGTTCTGCTGCTGAAATTAGAATTCCTCTCTGCTTTCCAAGACATAGCTGTAAAATTCCAGAGTACAGGTGAAGGTGTTCTCCAATTACAATACATTCTAAAGCTCAGATTAATATTTCAAGATAATGCAGAATGTCTTTACAAGAAGCTTTGAAGTACTTGTATGCCTCATTGTGCCGCATACCGCCTCGCATTACATTAGATCAAGGTGAAGATGTCGTTCTCATACAAGACTCTTGTATAATATGTCATTTCTGATAAAGATTTCAAAAGCATATTAGCATGTTACCATTGTCATACTTTTTTATTATTGTAGTTTAATCTCCTTAGTACAGTGTTTTTTTTTTTTTTTTTTATCTTTTTGACTTGTCTATTTTTAATACACCCTGTCTGGCTGGATGTTTCAGGGAGGTATTTCATCTTAACAAGGAATGCATTTTATGTCACTTTCTTTAATTATAACGGACCCATGTATGAAGATTAAATACTGTGGGGTCCAATTTTTTAGGTCGTTTGTGTTACGCACATTGATATAATTTCAAAATTTAGAAAAGGAGGGGGGTTAAAACTTGGAAATGAAAGGGAGTGTCGGACAATTTTAGGAAAACATCTTGAGGTGGGTACACACTTAGCGCTAAATTAAACAATGTCGCTCATTTCGACCCTACCTGAGCGAGGTTGTTTACTTAATCGCTAAGTGTGTATGCCTCCACCAATGAGCGATGCGCGGACCCGTGGGATGTTAATGACCCTTGCTGTTGGACAAGCATGCAGCTGAATTTGAACTGTCGTCCAAAAACTGCATGCCCGGCTGCAGCGTGACATCACTAAGTGATATCGTTTGCATATCGCTCAGTGTGTACGCACCGCCGGCGACCGCCCCGCCAGGGAAGGGAACACACTAGTTGACGTCGCTCATAGAGCACATCGCCTAGTAATGATACAAAATATATATACACTGCTCAAAAAAATAAAGGGAACACTAAAATAACACATCCTAGATCTGAATGAATTAAATATTCTTATTAAATACTTTGTTTTTTCATAGTTGAATGTGCTGACAACAAAATCACACAAAAATTATCAAATCAAATTTATTAACCCATGGAGGTCTGGATTTGGAGTCACACTCAAAATTAAAGTGGAAAAACACACTACAGTCTGATCCAACTTTGATGTAATGTCCTTAAAACAAGTCAAAATGAGGCTCAGTAGTGTGTGTGGCCTCCACGTGCCTGTATGACCTCCCTACAACGCCTGGGCATGCTCCTGATGAGGTGGTGGATGGTCTCCTGAGGGATCTCCTCCCAGACCTGGACTAAAGCATCTGCCAACTCCTGGACAGTCTGTGGTGCAACGTGGCGTTGGTGGATGGAGCGAGACATGATGTCCCAGATGTGCTCAATTGGATTCAGGTCTGGGGAACGGGCGGGCCAGTCCATAGCATCAATGCCTTCGTCTTGCAGGAACTGCTGACACACTCCAGCCACATGAGGTCTAGCATTGTCTTGCATTAGGAGGAATCCAGGGCCAACCGCACCAGCATATGGTCTCACAAGGGGTCTGAGGATCTCATCTTGGTACCTAATGGCAGTCAGGCTACCTCTGGCGAGCACATGGAGGGCTGTGCGGCCCCCCAAAGAAATGCCAACCCACACCATTACTGACCCACTGCCAAACTGGTCATGCTGGAGGATGTAGCAGGCAGCAGAACGTTCTCCTAGGCTCCTCCAGACTCTGTCACATGTGCTCATTGAGAACCTGCTTTCGTCTGTGAAGAGCACAGTGTGCCAGTGGCGAATTTGCCAATCTTGGTGTTCTCTGGCAAATGCCAAATGTCCTGCACGGTGTTGGGCTGTAAGCACAACCCCCACCTGTGGACGTCGGGACCTCACACCACCCTCATGGAGTCTGTTTCTGATCGTTTGAGTAGACACATGCACATTTGTGGCTTGCTGGAGGTCATTTTGCAGGGCTATGGCAGTGCTCCTCCTGTTCCTCCTTGCACAAAGGCGGAGGTAGCGGTGCCAACCTGAGCCACTTGTGTGGGTTGTAGACTCCGTCTCATGCTACCACTAGAGTGAAAGCACCGCCAGCTTGCAAAAGTGACCAAAAACATCAGCCAGAAAGCATAGGAGCTGAGAAGTGGTCTGTGGTCACCACCTGCAGACCAACTCCTTTAATGGGGGTGTCTTGCTAATCTCCTATAATTTCCACCTGTTGTCTATTCCATTTGCACAACAGCATGTGAAATTGATTGTCAATCAGTGTTGCTTCCTAAGTGGACAGTTTGATTTCACAGAAGTGTGATTGACTTGGAGTTACATTGTGTTGTTTAAGTGTTCCCTTTATTTTTTTGAGCAGTATATATAGTTACTATTAATTTCAAAAGAATAATCAGAATCAGAATCAGGTTTATTGGCCAGGTATACTTGCGTATACTAGGAATTTGTCTTCGGTTTGCTTTACAACAGCCAAGTAGGTAACAGATAAGCAGGTGGGGGGGTAAGCAAAGTCACACAGATAGGTATACGGTAGGAACACAAGTGAGTTACATGTACGTCTAGTCAGTCAATGTTCAGGAGTTCAGCAGGCGGACCGCTTGGGGAAAGAAACTTTTGAGGCTTCTGGCGGACCTGGCGGGGACGGCCCTGTAACGCCTGCCTGAAGGAAGCAAGTTAAACATGCTGTGGCCAGGGTGTAGCTGGTCTTTTACTATCTTCATTGCCCGCTTTTTAGCTCTGGACAAGTACAGGTCCTGGACTGAGGGAAGGTCGGCCCCGATGATCTTCTCTGCGGTTCTGACCACCTTTTGGAGCCTGCATCTGTCCCTCGCGCTGGCGGAGCTGTACCATACGAGTATTGAGGAGCACAGTACCGACTCCACAATCGCGGAGTAGAAGAGGAGCAGAAGCTTCTGTGGGATGTTGAACTTCCTTAGTTGCCTGAGAAAGAACAACCTCTGCTGCGCTTTCCCAACAGTGGCGTCAGCGTTGAACCCCCATTTAAGGTCCCGGGAGATTGTGGTCCCTAGAAACTTGAAGGAGTCCACTAGCGATACCACACTGTCAGCAATCGTTAGCGGAGGTGCACTAGATGACTTCTTCCTGAAGTCCACTATCATCTCGACAGTTTTGAGGGGGTTGAGCTCGAGGTTGTTGTGAATGCACCACTGGGCCAGCCGGTCTACTTCCCGTCTATAGGCCGATTCGTCCCCATCCTTGATGAGGCCGATGACGGTGGTGTCATCGGCGAATTTGATGATCCTTACTGATTGCGCCTCTGAGGTACAGTCATTTGTGTACAGGGAGAAGAGCAGGGGTGAGAGGACACAGCCCTGAGGGGCCCCTGTACTAATGGACCGCGCTTGAGAGGTGAATTCCCCCGCTTTCACCACCTGTGTCCTATCTGTCAGGAAGTCTATTATCCAGGAACAGGTAGCTTCTGGGACCCCTAGGCGAAGTAATTTGGGGTGGAGGATGCTGGGGACGATTGTATTGAAGGCCGAGCTGAAATCGACAAACAGGACTCTCGCGTAGGTACCGGGAATGTCTAGGTGCTGTAGAATGTAGTGCAGGCCCAGGTTGACTGCATCCTCGACACACCGATTTGAGCGATAGGCGAACTGCAGGGGGTCCAGTTGGGGGCCAGTCACAGTTTTAAGGTGATTCAAAACCAGACGCTCAAACGTTTTCATGACCACAGACGTCAGTGCTATCGGCCTGTAGTCGTTCAGGTTCGTGATAGTGGGTTTCTTGGGGACCGGGACTATAGTAGACCATTTGAGGCAGGAAGGGACTTTCTGTAGCTCCAGCGATTTATTGAAGATCTTGGTGAATATGGGGGCGAGCTGACCCGCACATGCTCTTAGGACAGATGGTGACACTCCGTCAGGACCCGGAGCTTTCCTGGTTTTGGCCCTTTTGAACAATGCCTCCACCTCTTCTTGGGTGACTTGCAGTGCCTGGGGTTGGCCGTCGGTGTTCGGGGCATCGTAGAGGTGATTGTTTGGGTTGCAGGGCACTTCTTTTGCGAACCTGTAATAAAAGTGGTTCAGTTCATCTGCAAGGTCTTGGTGCATGAATAAATACTGTATTCGATCTTTAGTATCAGTGGCTACTGTATATACATTGTTATCTTTGTCTACTTTTGAACAAGTCTCTTACTTTATCACATAGGTGGATCCTGTGATTGCTGTAATGCTATGCAGCTCTATTGAAGGGGAGAGAACAGATTCACATGGTGGCAATGATACATAAAAGGAAAAGTTGTCCAAAATGTTACCTCCAAGTTAAAGTTATTTAGAATTATCTAGAAGGCCTTACAGGATGACGGATTTAATTGTGAAGTGCCACCAATGGCTAGACAGATGAGGAACTGGAGTTGGGGAAATGTGCAGGTCATTATACAATGGCGCTAGGCTTGTTGTATTGTTCAGAGTTAGGGTTTATGGCATGTACAGTAGGAATGATTGAGTGTACCGTAACTAGACTTTTTGGTGCCCTGTGCCAGAGAGAGAATAGGCGTGTCCCCCCCCAAAATCTCTATTTATATATATATATATATATTGTGACAAGAACACTGGGATAGTGTTTGAGGGCAGGTATATTTGTCCCAGGTTCTTGTCTTACATGTTTTAGAAAATGTTAACTTCTAGGAAAAATGCTTTTTGTTTTGTCTGAACCTTTTCAGTTTGCTGTAAAAGCTGGGTAAAGGCTCTGAGAGAGAGATAAGGCGAGTTCTAGACATTGGGCCCAGTTCGGATCTTTGGCCTCACAGAGGGCTAATCAGGGTTTCAGCTGTGTAAGAGTGATATAGTGCTTCTAACCTGATTAGTATGGGCAGACTGCCTGGGAAGGCTGCAGGATCTGTGTGTGAGAGACACGCTTTCTGATGCAAGTAAGCTATACAGTATGTACTGAAGAACTCTGTGTTTTGTTTAGTGACAGTTAGGAACATCTTATGTTTAGTTAGTGCCGGACAGGCAAGGTATTTTTATTTTGGGGTTTGTTTTATTTTCTGTTTCAATAAAACTGGCCGGGGTCAGTTGTACCAGAAACTGGACTTGTGTTGTTCCTCAGCTGCTGCGTGCTGCCATATTCCCCAGGAAAAGGCACCTTGCACCCCTACAGTGTTACAACTTGGTGGAGAATGCGAGCAGGCCGTTCTGCGCATAAGTGAAAGCAGCAGCTTTGTGAGGCCTGCAGAAAACGGTGGTTTATGCAGATACAGCCCAGTGTGAAGTTACTGAGACTCACCCCTGAGGGTTTGATATATGTCCTGGGTGAAAGCAGCTGCAAAGCCGCCTGAAAAATCTGTTGACATGGAGGATCTGCTTAAAGCCTTGCTGCAAGCTACAGCGGCTCAGCAGGAGGCCAACCGACAGCAGCAGGTGGCAATGGAGGAAAATTGGAGACTACAGCAGGAGGCCAACAGACAGCAGCAGGTGGCAATAGAGGAAAATAAGAGACAACAGCAGGCAGTTGTTGATGAACTTTACAGGCAACAGCGTCAGGATAGAGAGGCCTTAGCAGAAGTGGTGCAGAGACTTGCAGCTCGGGTTGGAGATGTGGCCGTCAGTGCTCCAACCAGCTCTAGTTCTATACGAGCCAGTCACTTCCTGCAGAAAATGACAGAGGCTGATGATGTGGAGGCCTATCTGACCACGTTTGAAAGGACTGCCGAGCGTGAGAACTGGCCGAAAGCACAGTGGGCCAGTCTGCTGGCACCTTTCCTGTCAGGTGAGCCCCAAAAAGCTTACTTTGATTTAAGCCCTGCTGAGGCTCGGGACTATGATAAACTAAAGACTGAGATCCTGACCCGCCTGGGAGTCACGCTGTCAGTACGAGCACAACGGGTGCACCGTTGGCTGTACGCCATGGAGAAGCCTCCGCGCTCCCAGATGCACGACCTTATTCAGCTAACAAAAAAATGGCTGCAGCCAGAGACATTAACTGGTCCCCAGATGGTGGAAAGAGTCGTCATGGACCGCTACTTGAGATCTTTGCCCATGGTCCTGCGCAAGTGGGTGAGCCATGGAAACCCGGGTACTGCTGACCAATTAGTGGACATGGTAGAGAGGTATTTGGCAGCAGAGGAACTACTGATGACCACCCAGCAACCCATAGATCCTCGACAGCGCCCTTCAGTAAAGACTGGTAAGACTGTTCCGTGGGAAAACGTTGCTGGGCGGTTAAGAGAACGCAAGGCTGGAGAGACTGTAAACACTGGCCCTGGAAACAGGCCAATGGGGCTAGAACGGTCTATGCTGCCCAAATGGGTTGATAATCGTGTGGTTAAATGTTTTAGGTGTGGTATGCCAGGTCATGTTATTGCCAATTGCCCAGTCACGCAAGAACCCATGCAATGTGATGCTGCCTTTGAATGTCGCAGAATGTCTTTCTTTGCTAGGTTAGCCTGTACTGTGGTACCTTCACCTGAGCTGGAAAAACAAATGTGTGATGTGTTCTTAGAAGGTAACCGGGTAGAGGCCTTGCTAGATTCAGGAAGTTTAGTTACCCTCGTGAAAGCTGGGTTAGTGAACCCCTTAAAGGTCCAGCAAATACCTATTGGGGTAACTTGCATACATGGGGATACCCAACATTATGCCACTGCTGAGGTGAATATAGAAACTTGTTGTGGGTCAGCAATGGTTAAAGTGGGACTGGTCCCTACCTTGGTGCATGAGGCCATAATAGGGAGGGATTTTCCTCATTTTTGGAAACTGTGGGAATCACGGTTATCAACAGATGTGAGAAGTAAAAAGCCAGTTGATAATACCGGTGATTTTATGGATGTACGTGGGTCTTCGGAACTTTCTGGCCCTTTGCCTTTTGCTAGTTTGGCTGGGGAAGTGACAGATGGGGAGTCCAGTGAGGACCCTCTTGCCGGGAACAGAGACATAGTAGTTAGAACTGAAAGCGTGCCTGACCTGGAGGTAAAGAAGGATCTGTTTGCGTCTGAACAGTTAAAGGATCCTACCTTAATAAAGGCTAGAGAGAATGTTAAGATTGTTAATGGGGAACCTGTGGTACCAGGTGACAGGGTTACGTATCCCCACATGGCCATCTGTAATGAGCTCTTGTACCACATTGTCAAAAGGGGT
This sequence comes from Pseudophryne corroboree, assembly GCF_028390025.1. Lineage (NCBI taxonomy): Eukaryota > Metazoa > Chordata > Amphibia > Anura > Myobatrachidae > Pseudophryne > Pseudophryne corroboree. The sequence goes on from NC_086448.1 coordinate 89,761,901, forward strand.
GAGGATGTGGTGGAACAGCTGGTAGTTCCCCAGCCTTATCGGAGAACGGTACTAGATTTAGCTCATAGTCACGTTACCGCAGGACATTTAGGGGCAGAAAAAACAACAGAAAGAGTTTTACAAAGGTTCTTTTGGCCAGGGGTTTATAAAGAAGTGTCTGAATATTGTTCTTCCTGTCCTGAATGCCAGTATCATGCCCCTAGACCCCATTTCAGGAGCCCACTAGTTCCCATGCCTATTATAGAGGTCCCGTTTGACAGAATAGCCATGGATCTCGTGGGGCCCTTGTTAAAGTCTGCTCGGGGCCATCAGTATATCCTGGTAATTATGGACTATGCCACTCGATATCCTGAGGCTGTCCCTTTACGCACTATCACAACCAAGGCGATAGCTAGGGAGCTGGTGCAGGTATTTAGTAGAGTGGGAATACCAAAAGAAATTTTGACTGACCAAGGTACTCCATTTATGTCAAGGATCATGAAAGAATTGTGCAAGTTATTTAAGGTCACTCACCTCAGGACGTCCATCTACCATCCCCAAACTGACGGGTTGGTGGAAAGGTTTAATAAAACATTAAAAAGTATGTTAAAAAAGGTTGTTGAGAGAGATGGGAAAAACTGGGATTGTTTGTTGCCCTACTTGTTAATGGCCATCAGAGAAGTTCCTCAGTCCTCTACGGGGTTTTCTCCATTTGATTTGTTGTATGGTAGACACCCCAGAGGGCTGTTGGATGTTGCCAAAGAGACGTGGGAAGGACAGCCCACTCCTTATAGAAGCGTTATTGAGCATGTAACACAAATGCAGGATAGGATTGCAGCCGTGGTACCTGTTGTCAGAGAGCACATGGAACAGGCCCAAAGTGCTCAACAGAGGGTCTATAACCGGAGTGCCAAGATACGGGAATTTGCTCCTGGAGATAGAGTTCTTGTTTTGGTACCCACTGTGGAAAGCAAATTCCTAGCTAAATGGCAGGGTCCATTTGAGATTAGGGAAAAAGTGAATGAGGTTAATTACAAAGTATACCAGCCGGGAAAGAGAAAACCCGAACAGATCTACCATGTTAACTTAATCAAACCCTGGAAAGATAGGTTGTCTCTGTCAGCAGAGCCTTGCCCTTCGGTGTCTTCACCCCGGTTGCTTCCCGCAGTGAAGGTGTCAGAGACATTATCAGCTGATCAGAACAATCAGGTTAAAGAATTTCTCATCCAAAATAGGGAGGTATTTTCAGAGCTGCCTGGCCGAACAACCATAATAAAACATGACATTGTCACAGAACCAGGGGTCAGGGTTCATTTAAAGCCATATAGGATTCCTGAAGCTCAGCGAGAAGCTATTTCTAAGGAAGTTAAAACCATGTTAGAACTTGGAGTCATAGAGGAGTCTAACAGTGAGTGGTCCAGTCCCATAGTGCTCATCCCGAAGCCCGACGGTAGCATATGCTTCTGTAATGACTTTCGTAAGTTAAATGAGGTGTCCAAGTTTGACGCATACCCCATGCCCCGTGTGGATGAGCTTGTAGAAAGGCTGGGAACAGCCAGGTTTCTCACCACATTGGACCTGACCAAAGGTTACTGGCAAATACCTTTATCTGATAGCGCCAAAGAAAAAACAGCCTTTTCGGTTCCGGAGGGGCTGTACCAGTATAAGATGTTACCCTTTGGGTTGCATGGGGCTCCAGCAACCTTTCAACGGGCGATGGATAAAATTTTGAGGCCCCATAGAAAATATGCAGCTGCCTATTTGGATGATGTGGTAATTCACAGTACAGACTGGGGGTCACATTTGGTTAAAGTACAAGCAGTACTGGACTCAATCAGAGAGGCAGGGTTAACTGCTAACCCAAAGAAGTGCTGCCTCGCAATGGAGGAGGTCAAATACCTGGGCTTCACCATAGGCAGAGGTCTGATTAGGCCCCAATTGAATAAAGTTGATGCTATTCAAAACTGGCCTCGTCCAGTGAATAAAAAACAGGTAAGGGCTTTTTTGGGAATTACTGGGTACTATAGACGGTTTATTCCTAATTTTGCGACCACAGCGGTGCCGTTGTCAGACCTTACCAAAGGGAAGCAGTCAAATGTGGTGAAATGGAACCCTGATGCAGAAAAGGCGTTCCAAGCGTTAAAAGTGGCTTTGTGTTCACAACCGGTGTTGATAACACCAGATTTTTCAAAAGAATTTGTGGTACAGACAGATGCCTCAGAGGTAGGGATAGGTGCTGTGCTGTCCCAAACCAGAGATGGGGACGAACACCCTATCATTTATTTGAGTAGGAAACTCAATGAGCATGAAAAAAGGTATGCCATTGTGGAAAAGGAGGCTTTGGCCATTAAGTGGGCACTAGATACCTTGAGATATTACCTCTTGGGTAGACAATTCAGACTAGTGACAGACCATGCCCCTTTAAAATGGATGTATGTAAATAGAGGCAAGAATGCTTGTGTAACTAGATGGTTTCTAGCGTTGCAGGACTTTAAGTTTACTGTCGAACATAGACCGGGAACACAATTGGCCAACGCAGATGCATTGTCTCGCATCTTCTGTTTGGGGGCTACAAGTGTTCCGGCCCCTAGGTCGAAACAGGGGAGGGGGATATGTGACAAGAACACTGGGATAGTGTTTGAGGGCAGGTATATTTGTCCCAGGTTCTTGTCTTACATGTTTTAGAAAATGTTAACTTCTAGGAAAAATGCTTTTTGTTTTGTCTGAACCTTTTCAGTTTGCTGTAAAAGCTGGGTAAAGGCTCTGAGAGAGAGATAAGGCGAGTTCTAGACATTGGGCCCAGTTCGGATCTTTGGCCTCACAGAGGGCTAATCAGGGTTTCAGCTGTGTAAGAGTGATATAGTGCTTCTAACCTGATTAGTATGGGCAGACTGCCTGGGAAGGCTGCAGGATCTGTGTGTGAGAGACACGCTTTCTGATGCAAGTAAGCTATACAGTATGTACTGAAGAACTCTGTGTTTTGTTTAGTGACAGTTAGGAACATCTTATGTTTAGTTAGTGCCGGACAGGCAAGGTATTTTTATTTTGGGGTTTGTTTTATTTTCTGTTTCAATAAAACTGGCCGGGGTCAGTTGTACCAGAAACTGGACTTGTGTTGTTCCTCAGCTGCTGCGTGCTGCCATATTCCCCAGGAAAAGGCACCTTGCACCCCTACAGTGTTACAATATATACACACACTGCTCAAAAAAATAAAGGGAAAACTTAAACAACACAATGTAACTCCAAGTCAATCACACTTCTGTGAAATCAAACTGTCCACTTAGGAAGAATCACTGATTGACAATCAATTTCACATGCTGTTGTGCAAATGGAATAGACAACAGGTGGAAATTATAGGCACTTAGTAAGACACCCCCAATAAAGGAGTTGTTCTGCAGGTGGTGACCACAGACCACTTCTCAGCTCCTATGCTTTCTGGCTGATGTTTTGGTCACTTTTGAAAGCTATCGGTGCTTTCACTCTAGTGGTAGCATGAGACGGAGTCTACAACCCACACAAGTGGCTCAGGTAGTGCAGCTCATCCAGGATAGCACATCAATGCGAGCTGTGGCAAGAAGTTTTGCTGTGTCTGTCAACGTAGTGTCCAGAGCATGGAGGCGCTACCAGGAGACAGGCCAGTACATCAGGAGACATGGAGGAGGCCGTAGGAGGGCAACAACCCAGCAGCAGGACCGCTACCTCCGCCTTTGTGCAAGGAGGAACAGGAGGAGCACTGCCAGAGCCCTGCAAAATGACCTCAAGCAAGCCACAAATGTGCATGTGTCTACTCAAATGATCAGAAATAGGCTCCATGAGGGTGGTATGAGGGTCCGACGTCCACAGGTGGGGGTTGTGCTTACAGCCCAACACCGTGCAGGACGTTTGGCATTTGCCAGAGAACACCAAGATTGGCAAATTCGCCACTGGCGCCCTGTGCTCTTCACAGATGAAAGCAGGTTCTCACTGAACACATGTGACAGACGTGACAGAGTCTGGAGACACCAAGGAGAACGTTCTGCAGCCTGCAACATCCTCCAGCATGACCAGTTTGGCAGTGAGTCAGTAATGGTGTGGGGTGGCATTCCTTTGGGGGGCCGCACAGCCCTCCATGTGCTTGCCAGAGGTAGCCTGACTGCCATTAGGTACCGAGATGAGATCCTCAGACCCCTTGTCAGACCATATGCTGGTGTGGTTGGCCGTGGGTTCCTCCTAATGCAAGACAATGCTAGACCTCATGTGGCTGGAGTGTGTCAGCAGTTCCTGCAAGACGAAGGCATTGATGCTATGGACTGGCCCGCCCGTTCCCCAGACCTGAATACAATTGAGCACGTCTGGGACATCATGTCTCGCTCCATCCACCAACGCCACGTTGCACCACAGACTGTCCAGGAGTTGGCGGATGCTTTAGTCCAGGTCTGGGAGGAGATCCCTCAGGAGACCATCCACCACCTCATCAGGAGCATGCCCAGGCATTGTAGGAAGGTCATACAGGCACATGGAGGCCACACACACTACTGAGCCTCATTTTGACTTGTTTTAAGGACATTACATCAAAGTTGGATCAGCCTGTAGTGTGTTTTTCCACTTTAATTTTGAGGGTGACTCCAAATCCAGACCTCCATGGGTTAATAAATTTGATTTCCATTGATAATTTTTGTGTGATTTTGTTGTCAGCACATTCAACTATGTAAAGAACAAAGTATTTAATAAGAATATTTCATTCATTCAGATCTAGGATGTGTTATTTTAGTGTTCCCTTTATTTTTTCGAGCATTGTGTATGTATATATATATATATACACACATGCACACAGGGTGATTCAAAAGTCGCAGTACACCCTTTTGTATCAAAAACTGCAAAACTGCACAGTTTTTGAAGCAAAAGGGTGTACTGCGACTTTTGAATCAATATATATGTATATATATATATTACACACACATTTATAGAACACTGTAAGAAAATGCCACATACCACATTCATGCACTTAACTTGAGAGCTTATTGATATTCAGCTGCAATACCCTTTATTAAATAACACATTTCAATATACTGCCATACCCAGGATTCAAACCTATAACCTGTTTCTTTCCAGTCAAACACCCTGCTCATTGAGCTATTTGATCCTGCATAAAAACTTTGAGCACTTGTCCTTTGTAAAAAATAATCAGCATTGCAATTGAGCAGATCTTTGAAGTGTGCAGCCACACATCCAATCCCTTGCAGCCACACACTACATAGATCTGCTCAGCTGCAATGTTGATAATTTTTTCACAAAGTACAAGGTAGGCTTCAAAAAGTAAGATTTCTCTAACATAGAATTCTCTACCTTTCGATGCAAGGGCAGATAGCTCATTGAATAGAGTGTCTGACCACAGGCAATGGGTTTGAATCCCTGGTATGTCAGCATCTTGAAATGTGATAAAGGACAGTGTGACTGAATAACAAAGAGCTCTCAAGTTGAGTTCATGAATGTTGTATAGGTATTGGCGACATAAGGGGTCAGGGTCGGTCAGCAGATGCTGCGCTTCAAAAAGGGGGGAAGCTGCATGTGAAAGTAATTAAAACAGATAATTGACAAGTGCTGCCAACAGCGCCCCCTACCCTGCAGCGCTATGTGCGGTGCCCCCTCTGCACACATCTAGTTACGGCCCTGCCTAGGAGATAATGGTCTGGTGTCACCGTTCATCCACTATCCAGGGTAATCACAGTAAATGGATATCTAGTTTAATGCATGAAAATTAAATTACATATTTAAGGGGGAATTCAAATGCCCATGTAAAAGTAACTGTAACAGGGGTGAAAAAGGGAAGTAGCGTCAGGCTTTAATGCCTGTGGCTATACAATTGCACTCCCTTTTTCACCCAAGACTGTGTTTAACGCCCATTAAATTAATGTGTTAATGGGTGTCAGCATCGGTTAACGGGTGTTAACACACTGAATTTGTGAAAGTTCAAAGATTTGAATGTTAACAGGGTTAACGGCACCCGGTAACCCGCTGGTTATCCAACATTTCCTTTTTAGGTGTTTGTTCAGCTGTATAAAAAAAAAGTATGTGCTGCTGACAGGGGCTAATTGAATAGCCCGAGTGATCAATTAATTACTGTGACTAATTGAATCCCCCCCACCCAGTTGTTGCTGTTATTGTAAAGAAGGAGCCACAAATCAATTGCATTTGTGGATAACAGCATTTCTAACATGCAAATAAATAAGTCTTCCAAATATAATGCCATTATTTAGGTTATTTTTCATCCGGATCATTGTTTATTTCTTAGGAGCCTCTTTTGGCCAAAAGAGTCAACATCACAAATCATTCAAATATAAGTAAACCTACAAATATCACAAGTAGACAAAGAAGAGCTCAAACGAAGGGTAGGGAGGGCCATGTTGGAGCTACATGGGCAATTGGACTGGTATTTACTTCCTCTACCATCTACACTATTGTTTTTTATTTTGCCCATTGTTTGTTGCAATGTTTCCTAGTAGCCAATGCAATTGTGGCTGTGTGCCTATTTTATTTTATTTTTTTACTGGGAACTGTTCTTTTTCGCTCTTTTCTGATCTCCAGGTAGCAGCTTTGAGGCCTTGGTTATTGCCTTCTTCCTTTATTTTCGTGCCAAAATCTGACTCTATAATTTGCTTGTCGCAGCAGAAATTTTAACTTTTCAGACCAGACAATGTCAAGTGTTTCCAGTCTTCAAATGTACGATTTTAGTGATCCTGTGCCCACTGTAGAATCTGTTTCCTGTGGTTTAGTATGGTATACCGGCGGTCGGGCACCCGATGGCCAGCATACCGGCGCCGGAATCCCGACCGCCGGCATACCAACAGCTGGGCGAACGCAAATGAGCCACTTGTGGGCTCGCTGCGCTCGCCACGCTGCGGGCACGGTGGCGCGATTCTCCCTCCAGGGGGGTCGTGAACCCCAAGAGGGAGAAAAGCTGTCGGTATGCCGGCGTTCGGGATTCCGGCGCCGGTATGCTGGTCGTCGGGAGCCCCGCCGCCGGCAAACTGAAGACCACCCGTTTCCTGACGTGAGTTGAATCCTGTGAGTTCTGCTGCTGTAGCCCATTCAAGGTTCTGTGCGTGTGTTCAGAGATTCTGCATACTACTGGTGTAACTTGTGGTTGTATGAGATATTGTGGCCTTCAAGTCAGTAGTATGGCCATTCTCCTTATTAACCAGGTGTTTTTTCCACAAGGCTGCAACTCACTGGATGTTTTTTGTTTTGCTCACCATTGTCTGTATGCTTTAGAAACGGGATCCCATCTTTAGTTCGACTGCACTTAGGTCAACCACTATTGGTCAACATATATTAGGCATGGTCTGTAGGTCGACTTGGTCACTAGGTTGACATGGAAAAAGGTCAACCTGAGTTTTTCACATTTTTTTTTAAAACTTTTTTTATACTTTATGATCCACGTGGACTACGATTGGGAATAGTAACCTGTGCCGAGCGCAGCGGTACCGGAGCCCGATGTGAGCCATGCGAGGGGACACGGTGCACTAATTGGGGTTCCCGGTCACTTTACGAAGAAAACGACACACAAAAAAAGAAGAAAAAAACTCATGTTAACCTTTTTCCATGTTGACCTTGTTCATGTCAACCTAATGACCATGTCGACCTATTCCAGGTGTCAACCTAGTCACTGTCGACCAATATTGGTTGACCTAATGACTGTCGACCTTATGATCCACACCCGAAACGGGATCCAGTCTTTAGGTCGACTGCACTTAGGTCGACACTCAGTTACTGTCGACCCCATGATCCAGACCCTTCAGAAACTGTTGTACATGGAAATCCGGGGAGTTCAGCAGTTCCTGAAATACTGATATCTTGTCTGACACCAACAATAATTCCACAGTCAAAGGCACCTACATCACATTGCCTCCCCATAATTATGCTTTTTCTGAACAAAAACGGAACCTTTTGACCATGATTTAGTGCATATAATTGGTGCCATATGAATGGCTACTTTGCTTTAATAAGCAGGTGTCCTTAATAATGTAGAGCCAATGTGTGTGTGTGTGTGTGTGTGTGTGTGTGTGTGTGTGTATGTTCTATACTGCATATGTGAGGGTCATTCCGAGTTGATCGCTAGTTGAAAATGTTCTCTGCGCAGCGATGATGCAAAAAAAGGCACTTCTGCGCATGCGGCGCAATGCGCACGCGTGACGTACTTTCACAACGGCCGATGTAGTTTCACACAAGATCTAGCAAAGCTTTTCAGTCGCACTGCTGGCCGCAGAGTGATTGACATGAAGTGGGCGTTTCTGGGTGTCAACTGACCGTTTTCAGGAAGTGTTCGAAAAAACGCAGGCGTGCCAAGAAAAACGCAGGCGTGGCTGGATGAACGCAGGCCGTGTTCATGACGTCTAAACAGGAACTGAACAGTCTGAAGTGATCGCAAGCGCTGAGTAGGTCTGAAGCTACTCTGAAACTGCACAATTTATTTTTGTAGCCGCTCTGCGATCCTTTCGTTCGCACTTCTGCTAAGCTAAAATACACTCCGAGAGGGCGGCGGCTTAGCATTTGCACGGCTGCTAAAAACTGCCAGCGAGCGATCAACTCGGAATGACCCCCATGGTACCAACATACCTAGGAGGGCACCTTATGGGAGGAGTGCCGGGTACTGTCACAGTGTATATGTATGTATGTATGTATATGTGTGTGTGTGTATATATATATATATATATATATATATATATCTCTCAATGGTTCTTTATGATATTGTGACAATGTCAATCCGTGCAGATGTAACTCGACTTCTCTCTTTTTAAGCCTCAGGACTATCTTTGTTAAAAGCCAGGGAATCAGTATCCCCAAATACACTGCTCAAAAAAATAAAGGGAACACTAAAATAACACATCCTAGATCTGAATGAATGAAATATTCTTATTAAATACTTTGGATTGGATTCAGGTCTGGGAAACGGGCGGGCCAGTCCATAGCATCAATGCCTTCGTCTTGCAGGAACTGCTGACACACTCCAGCCACATGAGGTCTAGCATTGTCTTGCATTAGGAGGAACCCAGGGCCAACCGCACCAGCATATGGTCTTACAAGGGGTCTGAGGATCTCATCTCGGTACCTAATGGCAGTCAGGCTACCTCTGGCGAGCACAAAGGAATGCCACCCCACACCATTACTGACTCACTGCCAAACTGGTCATGCTGGAGGATGTTGCAGGCTGCAGAACGTTCTCCTTGGCGTCTCCAGACTCTGTCACGTCTGTCACATGTGCTCAGTGAGAACCTGCTTTCATCTGTGAAGAGCACAGGGCGCTAGTGGCGAATTTGCCAATCTTGGTGTTCTCTGGCAAATGTTAAACGTCCTGCACGGTGTTGGGCTGTAAGCACAACCCCCACTTGTGGACGTCGGGTCCTCATACCACTCTCATGGAGTCTGTTTCTGATCATTTGAGTAGACACATGCACATTTGTGGCTTGCTGGAGGTCATTTTGCAGGGCTATGGCAGTGCTCCTCCTGTTCCTCCTTGCACAAAGGCGGAGGTAGCGGTCCTGCTGCTGGGTTGTTGCCCTCCTACGGCCTCCTCCACGTCTCCTGATGTACTGGCCTGTCTCCTGGTAGCGCCTCCATGCTCTGGATACTACGCTGACAGACACAGCAAACCTTCTTGCCACAGCTCGCACTGATGTGCCATCCTGGATGAGCTGCACTACCTGAGCCACTTGTGTAGGTTGTAGGGAGGTCATACAGGCACGTGGAGGCCACACACACTACTGAGCCTCATTTTGACTTGTTTTAAGGACGTTACAAAGTTGGATCAGCCTGTAGTGTGTTTTTCCACTTTAATTTTGAGGGTGACTCCAAATCCAGACCTCCATGGGTTAATAAATTTGATTTCCATTGATAATGTTTGTGTGTTTTTGTTGTCAGCACATTCAACTATGTAAAGAACAAAGTATTTAATAAGAATATTTCATTCATTCAGATCTAGGATGTGTTATTTTAGTGTTCCCTTTATTTTTTTGAGCAGTGTAGTATCTTTTCAGCATCAGCGTCATCAAACTGTAATACAGACGATAGCTGTTTTATACATCTATGAGACACTGCCCATGGAGACTGTAGGTCCTGACAAGTTACATTTTTGCAGTATGTACACCACTGCCTCATACCTGTACCTGTTTCGCACTATACCTTATTCTATTCCTAAATATTATCTTGATAAATGCAGACTTATTTTGACAAAATACTTATGGAAATCCCATCCCCCTAAATTAGCACGTACTAGAATGATCCTTCCTTATAACCGTGGAGGCCTTGCTCTCCCTGATTTAGCTTTATATCAAGAAGCTTGTCTCCTAGCTCAACTAAAATACTGGAGACTAACCCACTCTTAAGTCCCTGTGGGCACACATTGAAAGTGTTGGATGTTTAGACTACCCCCTAGAATACTTGCTATGCACTCCAAAAGCCCTCCGTCCGCTTTTCCTTCTACAATTTCATCACTACGAGTATGAGATAATTTAATAGGTAAACTTTCCGGATGTACTGCCCCATATGCAGCTCTTTCATTGAAAGCTGTGAGTTAATACCCAATTAACACGACCGATTCTCCCTCCCCTAAAATGAACTATTTCACTACTTTCAAATTCGTCATTTGTTTCAGAGTTTACCCCGCTCATAACCCCCTCCCAGCTCTGTAACTCAATCTGTTTTATCCCGTGTCATTATGACTTCTTCCTCTAAAGATATAACTTTTTGGAATAATACACTTATAGCATTAGCCCCATCCCAAAAGTCTAATGCTCAGAAGCGCTGGGAGAAGAATTTAAATGTCTCCTTAACTGATATACAATAGGAAAAATTATATTTTCTAACATTCTGTATGTCTAGATGTTTGAATCATTCAGAAATGCATGTCAAACTATTGAACAGATTATATCTAACCCCAGATAGGCTGCACACCTTTTGGCCTTCATGTTCTCAATATTGTTGGAGGAATTGCGGAGAAATAGGTCACTTGTTTCATATTTTTTGGTCAAATCCTTCCCTCCGAATTTTCTGGTCAGATGTTTTCATACTGATCAATAAAGTTTTACAACTATCCTTAAACCCATCCCCTACTTTAACGTTGCTTCATATTTACCCTTTGGAAGTTCCAGCCCATCAAAGATACTTACTGGGACATATGTATATAGCTGCAAGAGCCACTATAGCTCAAGCTTGGAAGCGGTCTGTGGCACCCCCTGTTATAAAGGTTTTTCATAAGATTCAATTTCATTATACCATGGAGACTGCATTCCTCCCTTATTCCCCTGTTGCCTTTTCACCCGTTGTGAGGTGGCTGCCCTGGCGCGACTGTTACAACAGGAGAGGGTGCTACCCTTATTTCACACCCTACTCAGTCACCTTCTTCACAGTTTAACCTAACTGAGACTACTACTTCTTAAAGTTTCCTCGGTCACGATAAATGTATTACTAATACTCAATTTGTTAAATTGTTTTTCATTTTGAGGTTGTTCTCCCCTGCATATTTTTTTATGAATATATGTTTGATGTTATTGATGTGTACATCCTTCACCTTTTCCTCCTGTTCCTCCCCCACCCCTTTATCCCCTACTTTTTTTTCTGTACCCCCTTTATCTGCATAAAATTTCAATAAAAACTATTGATGTTAAAAAAAAAAATATCAATTCATTAGACTTTGAAACGTGTACTTAAAATATGATGTCTATGAAACCGCCACTATAGAAGAGATGGATTTCAATCTGTCTATACCCCTACTGGGTATGAGCTCAAAGATTAAAAGCTTCAAATGTGACGATTAAATAAGGCACCTGTACCCTGCGCGTTTCGTCCTACAAAGGACTTCTTCAGGGGTAATCACTCTTTTGCAAAAATAGTGAAAACCAATATTCGCAGACTTTATAATCCAAGTTCTTTGATACAGGCAATTCAAGGGATAAACATATACATTTTACCAACAAAACAGAACTAGCTGCGATATTTAAACGGTATTAGTTTGATAGATAGACAGTGTTTAGTTAGACAGTCAATAGATAGACACCATATGTTAGACAGACATTAGGTCGACAGGTTCAAAAGGTCGACATGAAAAAGGTAGACAGTACAAAAGGTCGACAGGGTCAAATGTCGACATGAAAATGGTCGACATAAAAAAAGATAGACAAATGTTTTTTTTTATGTAACATGTTTTTGGACTATTTCATACCTTCTCTATCCATGTCAGCATAGAGTTGGTTATAAACCTTGTGGTGAGCGCAGCGAACCCCGCGAGGGTATGCCTTTCTACAATTGGGGGTCCCAGATGACAAAACTATCCACACAAACCACAAAAATGCAAAAAACATGGTGTCTACCTTTTTCATGTCGACCTTTTGACCCTGTCGACCTAATGTCTGTCTAACTAGACACTATCTATCTTTCATACCGGAACCATTTAAACGCATTCAAAAAAATGACAGCAGAATTTCAGTCCTTAGGGGGATAAACTGAACAAGCTGTCCACCAGTGTTTCCTACTAAAAAGCATGCTGTATGTCTCCTCCACCACGATTATAGCGGGATACAGTCTTTAGGTCGACTGCACTTAGGTTGACACTCATTAGGTCAACCACTGTTGGTTGACATGCATTAGGTCGACATGGTCTGTAGGTCGACATGGGAACAGGTCTACACTTTTTTTTTCCTTTTTTCATGTTTTTAACTTTTTCATACTTTACGGTCCACGTGGACAACGATTGAGAATAGTAACCTGTGCCAGGCGCAATGGTAGCGGAGCGCGTGCCATGTGAGGGGACACGGTGCACTAATTGGGGTTCCCGGTCAACGACACAAAAAAATGTAAAAAACTAATGTCGACCTTTTTCCATGTTGACATTGTTCATGTCGACCTAATGACCGTGTCGACCTGGTCACTGTCAACCAATAATGGTCGACCTAATGACTGTCGAACCTAATTACTGTCAACTCTATGAGCTACACCCGATTATAGCAGGTGCTGAGAATACTGAAAGGTGTGTGTTTCAGTCATTTATATTCTGTATGCAAGCTTTGTTATATAGAACACAACACTTATGTACGAGAGCCGCACATTCCATCCTTAGACAGTAGAGATTCGTGGTTATCTACATTTTCTAGAATGTACAACCATTCATTTTCAGGATTTTCTTTTGGTTCTTTAATTGCTGCTGCTGCAGCGTCTAGAGTGCATAAACCTGTGTGATGTGTGTGAGTGCGTGCACCTGACATCTAAACAAAGGGCTTCCAAACTCCTGGCTCGCTGTAGCAATTTTGTATGAAGCGCCAGATAATTATTTTAAAATGTCCGCAGTCCCGATGACTAAAGGAAAAGTGCAGACGTCATCAGGATGCTGCAGCTATTCATTCACCTTGGTGCTGCGAAGGATTGCACGCTTCTCATCCAAAGATGTCAACCCGTGTGCTCCAGAATCAGCCAGAAAGCATTTTATTGCCAAGCGCTGACTTCTAACAGTGATATTCCATTAGAGTTTATGAGACTGCTGATGCAGTAAGCCGGCGAGATTGACCTCCAAATCAGCACAACCTGCAGAAAATCACTGGCAGTTGTCTGCAACAGTGTATAACGGTAGTTTATATTAATGGCAGTATCCGTATGGTGGTGATTTGTGGTTTTGAGCCTCTGTTTAGTGAATACAGATCTATAAGAGGAACGCAGGTCCTTCGTCCATTTCACCGTTTGCTCACCTCGGCCCTCTCATTCATGGAAATGTGACATCCATAGTTGAAGAGCTCTGATCATTTTCCAGCCCGCACTGTCTCCAGCATTAGATATATTCGTTTTTTCTTTGTTTTAAACTTTATGAATAATGTTCCGGCTGGTTCTGTGTATTGGAGTAACTGATAAATCTGCATTAGCTCCTGGCAGCGTTCATCATCTTCATGAGACTGCGCGTGTTGGCTCCGTACGGTGGGGATGGGTGCAGTTAACCAGTCATAGCGCTCTGTTCCCACTAATCTTGCTGTGACCGATGCATTGAGCTGGAATTCTGCAGCATTTTAATGAACCGTTTATGGTTAAGATTTGCAAAGTGAAACCGTCTGGGGAAAACCAGAAAACATGCAATGCCTACCTAACGGACTGTACCCAATTTTATCATGTCTCTGCGTATGTTAAGTCCATGCAATTTCCTGCTGACACACAAACATTTGGCCCTCTAGCTAATGTGGAACCACACATCCCAGCATGCCCTGCCATAGTTTTCCTATTAGAGCATGCTAAAACTGTGGCAGGGCATGCTGGGATGTGCAGTTCCACAGCAGCCGGTGGGACACGCATGTTAAATACCCCTGATCTAGGGGCTCCTGCACACATGGGATAATGTTTGTTGGCCTCCTATTATTGTTGTTATTACACGTTTTTTTGCCCCGGGATGTTTAAGACTTTGGAATTACTTTCCTTATCTTGCCTATTTTTCTTTTACTTCTTGCTATTAAACCAAACAAGTCTGTGTCGTATTCTCATGTCTCTGATGAGACGTCTGGCAACTTTACGCCCCAGTGGCTAGCTTGCTCTTCCAGGTGGCTTTACTCTGATAAGAGAATAGGCCCAGAGGAGGGTAGGGAGGTGCTGCTGTCTCTGAGACAAGAGAACGAGGCACAGCTGGGCTACAGGGAGCAAATGTCATTACAGTATTGCTGCGTCTGACTTAGTAGCTTTGGTAGAAAGGAAGAAATAACTGAAGAGGAAGTTATTAAGTCAGAAGTAACTTTATTTTTGTTTGTGAAATCTTTGTGCGATGCCTTCAGTATGTGGTAATTTTAATGCTAGGAATGTATGTTCATGGAAATTACTTCACCCAGGCTCTTTTTCAAGCACAATACTAAAGTTATTTAAAAGTCATTTTATTTTATTTATTTATTTTGTAAAACTGATTTAAAGCAATGTTTGTGACACTGAAGGTAATAATGAAGAGACTTTATACTTTCTGTGTCACTGTATACCTTGTGTATGGCACCAATAAGGGATGGGACGATGTAATTGATCATCCCCAGGCGCACACTTGAGGGGTTTCCAATTGCCAGGAATTAAACCCCTTCCTGCTATTCCCTTAAAACCTTTGGATACTTTGAGTTTTATTTTAGCCATTTATGAGTCAGTGTTGCGTTCACTACGTTTAAGAAGCACTGCAGCCACTTTTACATTGGAGAAGAGCCATGACCACCTCTCTAAAATTGAGATGTACTGTGGTCAAATACTGACTCTACATTTCAGATATGCCACGGCATCGTTAAAGTGACTTTTTGGCTCTCGGACTGAGGGCATTGTGCAGACTCGAGAGGTGAGTTGCACTTTGTGCAATGTTATGTTAAATGGCATATTTTCTAAATAAGCTGTACTTTCCATGCAGTGTATATAGATTTATATCCCCAATAGCAAATTACATTTTGAATACTGGTTAAACATACTGCACAAAGTATTCTTATTTTGTATCATATCCACTAATTAACCTAGGATGGCATTTAAGCACTTTTTAGGACGGGATGCGGTCAAGATGCCGCCGGCCGGAATCCCGGCGGTCGAAATACCGATGCCGAATCTCGACCGCCACAATCCAGACATATTCTCCCTCCATGGGTGTCCACGACACCCACAGAGGGAGAATATAATAGTGTGCCGAGCGTAGCAAGGCACCGTTCCCGCAGCGTGGCGAGCGAAGCGAGCCCGCAAGGGGCTGCATTCCGCTCGCCACCCCTGTCGGGATTCCGGCGTCGGTATTTTGACCGCCGGGATTCCGGCCGGCGGCATTTAGTACTGATCCCAGGCTACAGGAGGGAAGGGTTAGGCTATGGGAGAGTTAGGGATAAGCTATGGGAGTGGAGGGTTAGGCTACAGGAGGGAAGAGTTAGGCTATGGGAGGGTTAGGGATAGGCTATGGGAGTGAAGGGTTAGGCTACAGGAGGGAAGGGTTAGGCTTTGGGAGGGTTAGGGATAGGCTATGGGAGTGGAGGGTTAGGCTACAGGAGGGAAGGGTTAGGCTATGGGAGAGTTAGTGATAGGCTATAGGAGTGAAGGGTTAGGCTACATGAGGGAAGGGTTAGGCTATGGGAGGGTTAGTGATAGGCTATGGGAGTGAAGGGTTAGGCTACAGGAGGGAAGGGTTAGGGATAGGCTATGGGAGTGGAGGGTTAGGCTACAGGAGGGAAGGGTTAGGCTATGGGAGGGTTAGGGATAGGCTACAGGAGGGAAGGGTTAGGGATAGGCTATGGGAGTGGAGGGTTAGGCTACAGGAGGGAAGGGTTAGGCTACGGGAGGGTTAGGGATAGGCTATGGGAGTGAAGGGTTAGGCTACAGGAGGGAAGGGTTAGGCTATGGGAGGGTTAGGGATAGGCTACAGGAGGGAAGTGTTAGGGATAGGCTATGGGAGTGGAGGGTTAGGCTACAGGAGGGAAGGGTTAGGCTATGGGAGGGTTAGGGATAGGCTACAGGAGGGAAGGGTTAGGGATAGGCTATGGGAGTGGAGGGTTAGGCTACAGGAGGGAAGGGTTAGGCTACGGGAGGGTTAGGGATAGGCTATGGGAGTGAAGGGTTAGGCTACAGGAGGGAAGGGTTAGGCTATGGGAGGGTTAGGGATAGGCTACAGGAGGGAAGTGTTAGGGATAGGCTATGGGAGTGGAGGGTTAGGCTACAGGAGGGAAGGGTTAGGCTATGGGAGGGTTAGGGATAGGCTATGGGAGTGAAGGGTTAGGCTACAGGAGGGAAGGGTTAGGCTACAGGAGGGTTAGGGATAGGCTACAGGAGGGAAGGGTTAGGCTACAGGAGGGAAGGGTTAGGCTATGGGAGGGTTAGGGATAGGCTATGGGAGGGTTAGGGATAAGCTACAGGAGGGAAGGGTTAGGCTATGGGAGGGTTAGGGATAGGCTACGGGAGGGTTAGGGATAGGCTACAGGAGGGTTAGGGATAGGCTACGGGAGGGAAGGGTTAGGCTATGGGAGGGTAGGGTTAGGATAAGGCTGCGGGAGAGGAGGGTTAGGCTGCGGGAGAAGAGGGATAGGGGTAGGTGTAAGGTTAAAAAACTCAGTGGGAACCGTCATAATTTTTAACGTCGAGATGATGCAGTCACCATTCTATTGGGATGGTGACTGCTGGGATATCAATACTATCCCATACCCAAATAACTAAACATTGAGCTACTTCTATGAATTAGAGGGTAGTTATTATACCCCACTTTATACAGTGATATGTAGTGAAGGAATAAGGGATTCTGGATTGAAAAACAACGAATCTTGGGATTGGGTGGTTGGTTTTAAAATTAATCAAATTATTAAATGCCCCCAACCCAGGCCCAGAATAACTCACCATCCTTTCTGGGGATTGGTTGGGCGGGTCAGCTGCATGTGTGGGTGGTCCGTGCAGTGCGCGAGGCCACCCTAATCAAGGGGATCTTATATTTCTACAGAGAAAGAAGCCTGGTCACCTCTTCCTGAACACCTCCCAGCTCAGGCCCGCCCCTCTTTCGTCTCTGTCTCACTCTATCACCTAAACATCCCCCCCCCCCACCGACTCTTTCACATGCATGTTGGAAACAAGACAGACCTTACACAGTTATTATATATGGCACGAGAACTCCTCAGTGGCTGCTTTTCTGTATTACTCCCTGGATAACCGGTCACAAATATGAATTGCTTCCATAACCTGATCATACCTCCCAACTGTTTAGGTTGTGGAGTTGGGACAGACATGCGCACAAGAAGGAGAAGACAGTGGCCACACACACAACACAGCGGCTCATCCAGCACTTCAGATGCACTCGACTGGCCCCTGCCCAGTTCCCCTTCCCTCGAAGCACCCATTGAATGCCACACGCACACCATGGCTGCATGCAGTACTGTAATGTGATATATACCTCTTAACCTTGTACCCCAGTTGAGGTGGAGGCACCTCAAATGAAGAGGTATGGATAACATCTTACACCTTGTGACTAAGCGACACTGCGGCTTAGCCAAACCTATAATAATTTCTCTTACGTCCTAGAGGATGCTGGAGTCCATTTTAGTACCATGGGGTATAGACGGTTCCGCAGGAGCCTTCGGCACTTTAAGACTTTTTAACAGTGTGAACTGGCTCCTCCCTCTGTGCCCCTCCTCCAGACCTCAGTTTAGAAAATGTGCCCAGGAGACTGGATGCACACCAGTGGAGCTCTACAGAGTTCTGCTGGAAAAGACTTTGTTAGGTTTTTTATTTTAGAGGAAACCTGCTGGCAACAGCTTCCCTGCTTCGTGGGACTTAGGGGGGGAAGTAGGAACCAACTTCTCAATTAGTTCAATGGCTCTGCTTCCGCTGACAGGACACCTTTAGCTCCTGAAGGGTACTGAACACATCCCAAGCCTGGCCAGCGTTCACTCCCACAGTACTGCCGCCATCCCCTAACAGAGCCAGAAGTCAGAAGGCTGGTGAGTATTTACCGGAGGCCTGCAGGGAGGGGTCCTCCGGTCATCGTGGCGGCATAAAGGTACCAGCGCAGCGGCGGGAAGCTGCGCGCCATGTCTGCGGCATGGAAGAAACCTTACTCTCACTGGTTAAAAAAGTACACACATGTTAGCCGCTGGTGTACTAAATCCCCGGCCAGTATTTATATTACTTTACTGAGGCTGAATCGCGCCATTACAGGGCAGCTGGATTTCTCCTCAGACTTGCCAGAACGCTCAATAGGTGTCATTTTTCTCCTGCAGAAACGCCAGTGTGAAGCTCCGGAACTATGTTTCTTCTCATGACCACGCTGATACCAGAGTGTTATAGAAGGGGAAAGGAGTGTTTATTACATTTGGTCTGCGGACCTAACATTGAAATCGCGCTGAAATTGTGTAGTACTACTTATACAGTTTACATATGGGCGCAGTGTGTGGACTGGCGAATCCCTCTGTGTTTCTCTGACAGACATTGGTGTGAGTCTGTCCGCGATAGCTCCCCTGTGTGACCCTTCCCTACTCAGAAGGAGCCAGTGTGGGTGAGAAAGTTGCAAGGTAAATTGTCAAAACAGACAGTCTGTGGAGGAGGCATTGCTGATCATTCCACTTCATCCACTCGGGACCCCTCCAGTTCCCAGAACAGGTCTCTGACGCAGTTCGTACAAGGGGACACTGACATAGATTCCGACACTAAGGTCGACACTGGGGAATTGAGGGGTAGACCCGAATTAGCCAAAAGCATTCAATGTATGATAGTCGCTATGAAAGAGGTGTTGGAGTTTATATACCACACCGGTACCTGCAGGAAAAGGATTATTTTAAATTAAATAAACAGCAGGTGGTGACTTTTCCTTTTTCAAAGGACTGGAAGGTATGCTTTGAAAAATCCTGGGCCAACCCACAAAGTAATTTACTATTCCTAGAAGGATACGTGTAACGTACCCTTTCCCTGAGGACGATAGGCACAAATGGGAATCACCCCCTATGGTAGACACCTTAGTTTCTCGGCTGTCTAAGAAAATCATGTTGCCTGCCCCAGGGTCAGCTTCATTAAAGGATCCTGCTGACCGTACATTAGAGATAAATTTTAAAATCCATTTATATGGCTTACGGAAGGTTGCTCAGGCCCACCATTGCTTGTGCGTGGGTGGGTAACACTGTAGAAAAATGGTCAGACAACTTGCTAGTTAATATAGACACAGTTGATAAGAATGACCTAGTCCTAACTCTCGCTCATATTATAAAATACTGCAGGTTACTTAATTGAGGCTATGAGGGATGTTGTTGTGAGTGTTTCAAGATTCTCCGCTATGGCGATTTCAGCCGCAGGGCTCTATGGATCCGCCAATGGGAATGCTGATGCGGTATCAAAGAGAAATATTGAGGCGCTCCCTTATAATGGTGAGGCCCTCTTGGTAGACAAACTGGATGCCATGATTTCAGAGACTACATCGAGCAAGTCAGAATTTCTGCCTTCTGCAGCAGCTAGGAAAGGTTATCATACTCATACGATGCACTCCTTTCAGCCCAACAAAGAAAGCAAAAAGTACCCCCTTCTTCGCAGGATGGGGGCGGGGAAAAAGTAGGAAACCTACAACACCATCAGGTTCCCAAGAGCAGAAGCCCACAGCTGCTTCTGCTAAAACCACAGCATGACGCTGGGGCTCCCCTGCGGGAGTACGATCGGGTGAGGGACCGTCCATTGTTCTTCAGCCAGATCTGGGTTTACTCAGATCTAGATCCTTGTATATTACAGACTCAAGGTTACAAGTTAGAATTTCATAATCTTTCCCCAGGCCGTTTTTTCAAATCAGCCTTACCGGTTTTCTGTTCAGGACAGAACAACAGTGCTGGAAGCACTACAGAAATTATGTCGAGACAAGGGATTTCCCTTAGTCCTTGTGCTTCAACAGGAAACAGGGTTTTATTCAAGCCTGTTTGTAGTGCCGAAGCCGGACGGCTCGGTCAGACCGATTTTAAACCTAAAATCGTTGAATCTTTACCTGAAAAGGTTCAAATTCACAATGGAATCCCTGAGAGCAGTAATCTCCAGTTTGCAGGAGAAGGAAATTACGGTGTAGGTAGACATCAAGGATGCTTATTTGCATGTTCCCATTTATCTTCCACAAACATATCTGAGGTTTGCGGTTCTGAACTGCCACTACCAGTTCCAGACATTGCATTTTGGGCTCTCCAAGGCTCCGAGGATATTCGCCAAGGTGATGGCGGAGATGATGGTTCTCCTTTGCAAGAAAGGAGTCAATCCTTACCTGGATGATCTCCTAATAAAAGCAAGTTCCAGGTAGATGTTGGTGCAGAACAGTGCACTGTCGCTGATGGTGCTTCAACGGCACGGTTGAATCATAAACCTTCCAAAATCACAATTGGAACCGACAATGAGGTTATCATTTCTGGGAATGATACTGGACACCGGATTACAGAAAGTATTTCTAATGGTGGAAAATGCTCTGGAAATCAAGAATATATCGCCGATTCCATGCCAGGGTGTTCTAGTGGGATCTACTGGACAAGTGGTCCGGATCGCATCTACACATACATCAGAGGATAATCCGGTTGATGAAAGCCAGAATTTCACTCCTGTGGTGGCTTCAAAGTTCTCACCTCCTGGAAGGATGCAGGTTCGGGAATCAGACTTGGATCCTGGTGACCACAGATGCTAGCCTCCGAGGTTGGGGAGCAGTCATGCAAGGGGAAAGCTTCCAAGGAAGAGGGTCAAGTCAAGGGGTACTCCTTCACATAAACATTCTGGAATTAAGAGCTGTGTACAACAGCCTTCATCAAGCGGCACACCTTCTCAAAGGTCGTTCCATACAGATCCTGCCAGTCAAGGTAACGGCAGTAGCTTACATAAACCATCAAGGCGGAACAAAAAGCAGAGCGGCAATGGCAGAGGTGACAAAAATGTTCCTCTGGGCAGAGAGACGTGCAAAAACTCTGTCGGCAATTTTCATTCCGGGAGTGGACAACTGGGAAGCAGACTTCCTCAGCAGACACGATCTCCATCCAGGAAAATGGGGCCTCCACCCAGAGGTCTTTGCGGAGGTAGCAAGTCATTGGGGCGTTCCTCAAGTAGATATGATGGCATCACATCTCAACAAGAAGCTTCAGAAATATTGTTCCAGGTCAAGAGACCCACAAGCAATAGCAGTAGATGCACTGGTGACCCAGTGGGTGTTCCAGTCGGTGTATCTGTCCCCTCCACTTCCACTAATACCAAAAGTTCTCAAGATCATCAGAAGAACAAGGGTATGAGCAATGCTCATTGCTCCAGACTGGCCAAGGAGAGCTTGGTATCCAGATTAGTTTATCAAGACTTACCGCAGCTGAGTTTGACGACATGGCTGTTGAGCGCCAGATCCTAGCCTGTAAGCGTATTCCCAATGAAGTCAATCCCACACTTATTCTGTCCAGGAAAGGGGTAACGTCCAAACATTATCATCGTATTTGGAGAAAATATGTATCTGTGTGAATCCAAGAGTCTCCTGCGGTGGAGTTTCAATTAGGACGTCTTCTCCTATTTCTACAGGTGGGTGTGGATGCTGGCTTGAGATTAGGGTCTATCAAGATCCAAATTTCGGCCTTGTCCATTTTCTTTCAGAAACAGTTGGCTTCCCTTCCTGAGGTTCAGACGTTCATGAAGGATGTTCTGCGCATCCAACCTCCCTTGTGCCTCCTGCGGCGCCATGGGATCTTCATGTGGTGTTGCAGTTCCTTAAATCGGACTGGTTTGGGCCTCTGCAAGAGGTGGAGTTGAAGTTTCTCACTTGAAAAGTGGTCATGCTTTTGGCCTTGGCATCAGGCAGACGAGTGTCTGAGTTAGGTGCTCTGTCTCACAAGAGTCCTTATTTGATTTTTCATGAAGATTGGGCTGAACGGTGGACACGTCAGCATTTTCTTCCAAAGGTTGTGTCTTCTTTCCATTTCAACCAACCGGTGTTGGTGCCAGTGGCTTCTGACACCTCAGCCGTTTCATAGTCCTTGGATGTCATCAGAGCATTAAGGACTTATGTTGCAAGAACGGCTCAGATTAGGAAAACAGATGCTTTGTTTGTCCTTTATAACCCCAACAAGATTGGGTGTCCTGCTTCTAAGCAGACTATTGCGCACTGGATCAGAGGTGCCATTCAGCACGCTCATTTCATGGCAGGATTGCCGTTACCGAGTTCGGTAAAAGCCCACTCTACCAGGAAAGTGGTTTCATCCTTGGCGGCTGCCCCGGGGTGTTTCGGCATTGTGAGATTTGCCGAGCAGCTACTTGGTCAGGTGCAAACACATTTGCTAAGTTTTACAGGTTTGACACCTTGGCTGCTGCCGACCTTCAGTTTGGTCAGTCAGTTCTGCAGGAACATTAGCACTTTCCCGCCCGTACTGGGAGCTTTGGTACATCCCCATGGTACTAAAATGGACCCCAGCATCCTCTAGGATGTAAGAGAAAATAGGATTTTAATAAATTACCGGTAAATCCTTTTCTCATAGTCCGTAGAGGAAGCTGGGCGCCCGCCCAGTGCTCATTTTACCTGCAAATTACGTTTTGTCTTTTTACACAGATTCTCATGTGTTAAGATGTTTTTACAGCTGTTGCTGTTGCGTTATGCATGCACGTTAGCATGGGTTATGTTAAAGGCCATGTTAGGCGGCATGTTTTGTATGGTGTGAGCTGGTGTCAATCTCGCCACTAGTTTAATGTAAATTCTTCTATCGAAGTTGTCCGTCTCTTCGGGCACAGTTCCTATACTGAGGTCTGGAGGAGGGGCATAGAGGGAGGAGCCAGTTCACACTGTTAAAAAGTCTTAAAGTGCCGAAGGCTCCTGCGGAACCGTCTATAACCCATGGTACTTAAATGGACCCCAGCATCCTCTACGGACTACGAGAAAAGGATTTTCCAGTAGGTTATTAAAATCCTATTTTTACTGCAAAATTGCATCTTATTGATGCATATTTTTTTTTATTTTTTTTTGCTTTGTTCCGAAATCTCCCACTCCGGAATTCCTGCGTTTGCGCCCGACTCAATTAAAATGTCCTTTTGAAACCAAAGACAATGCCTCATGGCAGGGAATCATTCTCCCTAGCAGTGAAGTATGTGTTGTTATTCAGAAGAAGCCGAGAAGATGGTAGAAAATGCATTGCCAGTCTTAGAAGCAAGAAAAAGATGATCAGTAGAACAAAGTGATAGAAAAGGTGTGACATGTACGTGTAACAGTACATCACACAATAACATCAGACGTGTTCATCACCAATGTGTACAACGCTCAGCAGAATTCAATGTAGACTCAGCTGAATGACAAATAAGTTGTCAATCGGATTCCTGAAAATAAATACAAAACTTTGTTCTCGGTTAAAGTAAATCATAACTGTAGCTGTCTGGGAAGCAGGATCAATGCTTTTGTTATTCAGTAGTCCTTTATTTATGCAGCAGATGACTTTCCGTAGTCACTGGTTGCTAAGTGGCAGATACAGGATGATCCAGCATTATGTAGGAGCCAGCAATCACACTGGTCACTGTGTAACCTTCCATCAAACCGTATCACTGTGGGGTGGATGTTGTCATCCATTGACTATGGGGGTTATTCAGGTTTGTTAGCAAACAAAGTTATCAATTGGGCAAAACCATGTTGCACTGCAGGTGGGGCAGATGTAACATGTGCAGAGAGAGTTAGATTTGGGTGGGTTATAGTGTTTCTGTGCAGGGTAAATACTGGCTGCTTAATTTCTACACTACAATTTTGACTTCAGTTTGAACACACCCCACCCAAATCTAATGGGCCTTACAGACATGCCGATCCGCCACCGAGGTGCCTGACGGCCGATACGGCCGACGGGCGACCCGGTGGCGGGGGGGGGGGGGCAGTGATGGGGGAGTGAAGTTTCTACACTCCCCCCGTCACGCGGCTCCATTGAAGTGCAGGAAAATATGGACGAGATCGTCCATATTGGCCTGCATGCACAGCCGAAGGGGGACCAGCGATGAACGAGCGTGGGGCCGCGCATCGTTCATTGCTGGAGCCTCCACACTGAAAGATATGAACGAGTTCTCGTTCATTTATGAACGAGATCGTTCATATCTTTCAAACTAATCGGCATGTGTGTAGGGCCTATAACTCTCTCTGCACATGTTACATCTGTCCCACTTGCATGGTTTTTCCCAATTGATACATTTTTTGGTTCGCTAACAGCTCTGAATAAGGCCCATTATGCACAGGTATAAAGCTACTGTGAAAGCAGAGACCTATCCACTAAGGGATATGACTGGATACTGGGAAAACTTCCATTCTCAGTTCTGTGTCCAGTAACGCACACAGCCAGCTTCCCACATTTACACATTAACCTTTGTGTACAGTCATTTAGACTATGTATGTTGTTACATTGAGTCTGAGATGCTTTTAAGGCTTGCTTAATGCAGTTTGTTCTGCGCTGCAGATAGGGTTAATTAACCCTCCTGGAGAAAGCGCTGGCAGTACACGTGTATAGTGAATGCTCAATAGACACAGATGCAGCATGTACTATTGTCTGGTAACCATCCTTTGCCACATGCTCGGCCTGACTGTTCACTAAAATCATTATCATTTGCCCTTCCCCAAGCCGGTATCCGTGGTCTACATCTACCATGTAAAGGTCGACCACTAATGGTTGGCATGGACAATAGGTCAACATGTAAAAGGTCGACAGGTGCATGTCACTCAACACACACATGAATGACACTGCTTTTTTTTTTTTAGCATGTTAATCAATTTTTTCATACTTTACTATCCACGTGGATTGGGAATAGTAACATTGTCTGGAGCATGGTGAATGAAGCGATGCACTAAATGGGGCTCCACGTCCTTTGACGGCGAAAATGAAACAAAAAAACACCTTATAAAATGTTGTCGACCTTTGTGTCTCTACCTTTTTTCATGTTGACCTTGCCATGTGTCAACCTTTTGATTCTGTCGACCTTTTCTATTGTACTTTTGTAAAGTTGACTACTTCTTGTGTCGACCTTTTAACCCTGTTGACCTAATGCGTGTCAACCAATAGTAGTCGACTTAATGACTGTAGATCTTTGTAATGTAGATCTGATGATCATATCCACAGTGGGCACACTTCGGGTCACCGCCATGACCCTTTTCATGGTATGATCATGCCCCCTTCAGCAGTGTGCCACCACAAGCATCTATGATTGGGGCCCATAGATTCACATTTCTTTGTAATAGGCTCTGATAATTCTCATGGTGATCTTGGTCCAGGGTGATCTAATTATTTATTCTATTCAGGAAATTTTAGGTGCTCTGCGCACTGGTAGATATTTAAGAACGATATGGACGATAACAGTAAAAAATTACCAATATATAATTCAGTATGGAAGCACCGTCGATGAACAATGCGCGTCCCTGCAGTCTTTCATCGTTAATCTATCATCGTTTATCATTGCAAGCCAATGATATATGTGGATGATATCATTGTATGCAATGTGCAATATGCTCAAATCGTTCATACAAATCGTTCAGTGTGTACGCTCAAAATCGTTACTAAAAACTACCTGAAAAATCATTCATCACTCATATCCTTCATCGTGAAAATCGCTCAAATCTCTCAGTGCGTACGGCCCTTTAAGCCAATCCCAGAATCTGATGATAATTACAAGTTTTTAATCACGTAATATTAAAATGTGCATTCAAAGAGTACAGAGTTACTGTTAATGAATAAAAACGTCAGCACAGTACTTGGACACCCCCAATATAGATGGTGCCTTGTGCAGTTGCCCTTCCCACGTTGTCAGGTAACTCTTCCTGGCCTACGGTATATTATTTTAGTATTACTTACATTTGGTGTATGTTAAGTTCAGTTTTCCTTTCACAGATAATCAACAAGCAGTGATGCGTTTCATGTACAGATCATTTATAGTTGCAATACATGTACATATAGTAGGCAAATTATTTTTATGAATTTTAGGTCCTTAAATGTTTGTCGCACATAAGTGTAATCTATAAAGAAAAATACACATTTATTAAATTACTAGCTGGAGTACCCGGCTTTGCCCGGGATTTTAAGAATGTCTGTTTACAAAAACAAATGTAAATATTAAACACACAGTATAAATAACATTGTAGATAGCTGAGTACCGTGCTTCGCTATGGGATGAGGATGGTAAATTAGAATGATAGTTGTTCGTTAATTTACGTTGGTTGGAGATCTAGTATATAGGCATATGTTGCTTCCCTGACACACTTTGTGTAGTGGCCGGACCTCTTTTGTTCCCCCCAAGGAACCCTGCTCTTCCCACTGTACAACTCTCAGTCTGTGGCTTCCTGCTGCCTCCATTCCCCTCCTCACATCATGTCACTGCCCCTGTGAAATTATCGATTTTTTTACAGTTTCTTTTATAGCGCATCACATTATGTATCTCCTGATATACTCTGTGCTGCTGGGGGACTGTGCTACTTCCACTATATAACTCTGTGTGTGGGTTTGTGCTACCTGCATTCCCCTCCTCACATCATGTCACTGGCCCTGTTACATGCAGCCCTGTCATCACTGACATATCATGCATGTCCTGATATAGTGTGTGCTGCTGGGCCACCCCTAGGGGTGCTAGTGGTGTATTACCCCCACAGTGTTTGTTCCCAGAGTGTAAGTCATATGTGTTAGTGTTCACTCTAGAATCCGTGCCAGGCAGGGCGCCGGATCTAGAGGGGCACTAGCGTGCGCATGCGGCGAGAAGGGGGCACGGCCATGCAAAATAGGGGTGGGGTCATTGCGGGTACTAAAAGGGGGCGTAGGCGGCCAGCGGCGTCACTGTTGGGGGCGTGCCCAGCACGTAGGTGCTGGGCTTCCCCCAAGCACGCTCTCAGCGTGAATGGATGCCACGCGCATGCGCGCGCCATCTTTACACGGCTGTGAGGGCAGGAAGCGGGCGGCAGTTTTGGCAGGGTGCCGCAGAAAGGGCAGGGTGGGTTTTGCCCTTCAAAAATCGGGCAGGGCGCGGCACCCTGCTAAAACTGCCTAGCGTGAACACTATGTGTAGCAAGTTTGGTGTAAATTGCTTCAGGCATTCCAGAGTTATGTTGCCTGCTGAAAAACTCTGTGCTGCTGCCTCACCCCTAGGGGTGCAGGGGGTGTCTTACCCCCACAGTGTTTGTTCACAGCTTGTAAGTCATATGTGTACCAAGTTTGTTGTAAATTGCTCCAGACCTTCCACAGTTTTGCTGTATGTTGACATACTCTGTGCTGCTGTCCCACCCCTAGGGTGCTAGGGGTGTCTGACCCCCACAGTGTTTGTTTCCATAGTGAAAGTCATATGTGTACCAAGTTTGTTGTAAATTGATGCAGGCATTCCAGAGTTATGCTGTCTGCTGAAATACTCAGTGCTGTTGCCTCA
The DNA here is from genome assembly GCF_028390025.1 of Pseudophryne corroboree. NCBI lineage: Eukaryota > Metazoa > Chordata > Amphibia > Anura > Myobatrachidae > Pseudophryne > Pseudophryne corroboree. Next base: position 89,789,693 of record NC_086448.1, read on the forward strand.
CCCCTAGGGGTGCTAGGGTCCCACAGTGTTTGTTGCCAGATTGTAAGGTAGATGTGTACCAATTTTTTAGTACATTGCTCCAGCAATTCCGGAGTTATGCTGTCTCCTGATATACTCTGTGCTGCTGTCTCCCCCTTAGGGGTACTAGGGATTTCTAATTGTTTTAGTTGCCCCCGCAGTGTTTTAATATGCTCGTATGTAAAATTTCACGATCTTCGCTTGTAAACTGTGGATTTGTATAGAAAGACAGAAGGACAAATATTCGCTTTTATATAGTAGATATTCCCAGCAATCTTAAAGGCTATCTAAATGTTTCCATCCCTCTTGAAAGGCGTGTTAGTATTTTTATACCGCGGCTAAGTGTGACCTGGATCGCTCACCTTCGCTGGTCCGTAATAATACCTTCCACATTGAACAGCACTAGAAATGTGAATTCACCTCTTGAAAATTGCACATCAAACGGCAAGTCCTTATTTTATACTTGAATGTCAGCCTCCTGCAGGTGTAAATTAAGTGCTTAAATTAAATGAAAGCCCATAGCGTTTAGTACCCAATTGTATCACATTTAGAGGAAGAAGAAAAAAAAGACCCTACAATGTTTTAGTACTTAACTATTTGAATGTTTACTTAACATCAAGTGGCCGAGGTTAAATATCACTGCACATGCGTTTTGTGTCTTACATTTAAAGAATGAAAATGGGTATGTCAACGGCTGTTAAAAAAAAATATGAGTGCCGTTGTCGGTTTAATATTATTAAAATCCTCTGAAGTCTGTAGTTGAAGCGAGTTTCCAGTGCTTTGACATTATGCAATACCATTGTGTATTTCTGCAGTACAGTATTTAAATCTGAATAGCATCTTTTTATAGCACTGACTCATTTGTAAAGATGCTTGAATACTGTCTAGACATTGGGTCTGCCACCATACTAGAATTACTCATAATCACAATTTTCAGTGCTTATATGCTAATTTATTAAGGGAATAAATAAATATATAAATATATATATACTCTCCCAATGATAGTCACTCCTGGACTGCCAATTCGGTGAAAAAAATCAAGGTGCTTTATTCAACGTTTCGGGGTACTGCCCCCCGTCATCAGGACCCGTCATATACACACACACACACACACACACACACACACACAGCGTCCGACTGAGACATTAAGGGCCCACCGGGGGAATACAGTGGTAGGGGGCCCATGTTTAGGGGTGTGACCAGTCTCCAGAGGAACTGTGGCCAGCCACATTGGTTTCCCTAACCATTAGAGAGTGAATGGGCGGGGACCCTTGAGATATATATATAGCACCAATACCCTTTGCTCCCTGGCTGGGAGTAGGATTGAGCAGCACAGAATTAACGTTTAATAAAGACTCTGGATACATGGACTTGCAGCGCAGGAATTGAATCCTGTTTTCATATATATATATATATATATATATAAATTCTATAAAATATAAAATTAAAAGTGGATAAATCAATGGGGCCAGATGGGATACACACAAGGATACTAAAAGAGCTTAAAAGATGTGCTGGTGGCACCATTAACAGAATTATTTAACCAGTCCGTAAATACAGGTGCCATTCCAGAGGACTGGAAAAGAACAAATGTAGTTCCACTGTACAAAAGTGGAAGCAAGGAAGAAGTAAGTAACTACAGACTAGTAAGCCTTACATCAGTAGTAGGGAAAGTAATGGAAAAACCACTAAAAGAAAGAGTTGTGGAATATCTTAAATCAAACAACTTACAGGATCCAAAACAGCATGGATTTACTGGTGGGAGATCATGCCAAACAAATCTTATTGACTTTTTTGACTCTGTGATGAAAATAATAGATCAAGGGGGAGCTGTAGATGTAGCATATCTAGACTTTAGTAAGGCATTTGACACTGTCCCACATCGCAGACTGCTAAATAAACGTGAAAGTGTGGGGGTGGATTATAAAATAGTTAAATGGATAAGAACCTGGTTGCAGGATAGGAAACAGACAGTTGTAGTCAATGGAGTGCAATCTATGGAGGGAAATGTTACCAGTGGAGTACCCCGGGGATCTGTACTCGGACCAGTTCTCTTTAATATCTTTGTTGGTGACATTGCAAATGGTATTGAAGGGAAAGTATGCCTTTTTGAAGATGATACAAAGATATGCAACAGGGTAGACACACCAGGAGGGGTAAAACAAATGATTGATGACCTAGCTAAGCTTGAAAAATGGTCAAGAACATGGCAACTACAGATTAATGCTAAAAAATGCAAAATCATGCACTTGGGTCTCAAAAACCCAAAAGCTAAATAGAGTATCAAGGGTACTATAATGGAAACTACTGAGGAGGAAAGGGATTTAGGAGTCACTATTTCAAGTGATTTAAAGGCAGGAAAGCAATGCAACAAAGCAATGAGAAAGGCATGTCAGATGCGTGGTTGCATAGGGAGAGGAATCAGTAGCAGGAAAAGAGAAGTAATAATGCCACTGTATAGGTCATTGGTGCGGCCTCATCTGGAATACTGTGTCCAGTTCTGGAGACCATATCTCCAGAAGGATATAAATACATTACAGAGTGTACAAAGAAGGGCAATTAAAATGGTGCATGGCCTACATCACAAAACTTACCCCGAAAGGCTAAAAGATCTTAACATGTATAGTATGGAGGAGAGAAGGGAAAGGGGAGACATGATAGAAACTTTCAAATATACCAAAGGTTTTAACAAAGTTCAGGAGGGAAACATTCGTCAAAGGAAGAGAAGTATTAGAACTCATGGACATACACTGAAACTGGAGGGAGGCAGGAAATTTAAGGAAAAATTATTTCACATAAAGGGTAGTGGATAAGTGGAATAGCCTCCCATCAGAGGTGGTAGAGGCTAAGACTGTAGAGCAATTTAAACATGCTTGGGATAGGCATATGAATATCCTTACAAAGAATTAAGGTTCAAAAAGGCTAAAAAAAGGGGGCAGACTAGATGGGCCAAGTGGCAAGTGGTTCTTATCTGCCATCAAATTCTATGTTTTTATATATATATATATATATATATATATATATACTGCTAGTGCATGCATGATACTGTAACAGGAATGCACTGTAGAAAATATACCACAGTCCTGTGCAGTATAATGTAACATAAATTTCTGTACCTTATAAATCAAGTGCACAGTTTGGAACCTGATCCCTAGAGGTGCACAATTCTGTTAGAGGAGAAATAATCCTCGCTAATTCGTATAGATATGGAACCCTCCAAAGGATAGTCAGTGGTGGCCCAGTATCTATGCAATAGCAGAGATCCTCTAACAGAATTGTACACCTTTAGTTGATCTACAAGGTACGTTTTCACATGAGCTTGTGGAGTCCTTTACCCATATGAATATCTCCAACATTGGAGCTTTTTGAAATCTGATGAGTTGATCTATGAGGCTGGATTGATATTACTACAGTAATCCTTAGTGACGTTGGAATTCTTCCTTCAAGCATCCTTGATTGATTGTCTGGGTTCATTCTAGTCTGTTGATCATACTTACCAACAATCAGAGATACACCCCTGATGAAGTCTTGGTACAAGACGAAACGCTTTGGGTTATCATACTTTTTTATCTGATGTTACTTCCGAATTTATAATAAGAAAGAAGAAGATTATTGTAAAGATCTACCTACACTCTTTTGCCTTCGTTAGGTCGATCAATGTGGGAGAACTACATTTTACTGTCGTTGTAATGTTATGGACATTCATTGTGCTAACGTACTGTTTTAAATACATTTTTATGAAGGAACAGTTGATCATTATGTTTTAAAGCTTGTTGACACTTAATTGTGAAACCATAAAAGGGTTTTCTTTCATATCAGGGGTTGATACAATCCTGGGGCGCCAATTCCTCTATTTTCACTCTATTCCTTATACTCAGTTCCTCCTAACAGGGAACTTAGTGGAATCAGGCAGCCAGTTTTAGAACCTTTTCATAAGTCTTTCCTTTACCAATTGAACAGCGCAGGAGGAGAGTATTTGTCTGTTATATATATATATATATATATATATATATACTTTAATACACACACACACATTGCCATATATAAAATGGGTGCAGTGTGTGTGGTGTACACGGGCCCCTGGGTCCAAGGGGGGCCACACCGTACACCCTGCACCAATGTTTATTTACATACCAGTCTGAAGTACCGTGTCGGTGCTGCAACAGATATTATCCGGGCAATGGTGCGGTGGCCATTATCCTGGTGAGTTGTGCATGCACAGTAAATACTAGTCACCGGGAACACGGTGGACGCTGTCTCTGTGTTGATATAGCCATTATTAACTCCAAACATGATGACAGTATCAAAATATCCTTATTATACTTCCATGTTGGATTGTAATCCAATTTATGGTAGCAATCGGTGTCAGCTAGCTGTCCATTAGCTTCGATCAGGGTTGGATTGGCCCACAGGGGTACAGGGGAAACCCCCCGGTAGGCTCCACTGCCTGGGAGCACACCTCCTCCTCTAGGGATCAGGTTCCAGACTGTGCACTTGAATTATACATTTACATTTGTTATCTTATACTGCATTAGACTATGGAGTATTTTCTATAGTGCATTACTGTTATTAATCTGGTACAGTATCATGCATGTACTAGCAGTATGTACTATATATAGTTATTAAGGGGCCCTGACCATGCACTATCTAATGGTTAGCCAAGCCTCTTTGGTGGCTGTCCACACCCTCAAACATTGGCCCATTCCACTATATCCCCCCGGCATCCCCTTCATGACCCAGTCTCACGCTTCGGTCACATAATCTTAGTTGACGATGACAGTACAGTACCTCCTTCTTCGTCAGCTGCCCTGCTCGCCAACACTTTGTCATAACATAGAGCTTATATTTTTGCTGTTTAAATGGCCACCATGCTGTGTCTGCAAAGTTTCTGACGACTGACCAGGCCCAGGCTCAGTTGAAACTTCTGTTGTTCACCTACCAGCCTGTATGTTTGCTATATATATATATATATATATATATATATATATATATATATATACAGAGAGAGATTTTTATACTTTAATATACGGTATGTAGATAAATATATATCTATATTAAAGTGTATATATATATATATCAAATACTTACATTTCTTTTCTATTACAGTAAGAGTTACTCCAGCTGTTTATTCAATTACTTATTTGATCGGTTCCTTATGTCAAAAAAATTAATTTAATGAAATTCTCCCCACTCCTCCATTTATATATCATTTTGCATATATATATATATATATACTGCTCAAAAAAATAAAGGGAACACTTAAACAACACAATGTAACTCCAAGTCAATCACACTTCTGTGAAATCAAACTGTCCACTTAGGAAGCAACACTGATTGACAATCAATTTCACATGTTGTTGTGCAAATGGAATAGACAACAGGTGGAAATTATAGGCAATTAGCAAGACACCCCCAATAAAGGAGTTGTTCTGCAGGTGGTGACCACAGACCACTTCTCAGCTCCTATGCTTTCTGGATGATGTTTTGGTCACTTTTGAAAGCCGGCGGTGCTTTCACTCTAGTGGTAGCATGAGACGGAGTCTACAACCCACACAAGTGGCTCAGGTAGTGCAGCTCATCCAGGATGGCACATCAATGCGAGCTGTGGCAAGAAGGTTTGCTGTGTCTGTCAGCGTAGTGTCCAGAGCATGGAGGCGCTACCAGGAGACAGGCCAGTACATCAGGAGACGTGGAGGAGGCCATAGGAGGGCAACAACCCAGCAGCAGGACCGCCTTTGTGCAAGGAGGAACAGGAGGAGCACTGCCAGAGCCCTGCAAAATGACCTCCAGCAAGCCACAAATGTGCATGTGTCTACTCAAACGATCAGAAACAGACTCCATGAGGGTGGTATGAGGGCCCGATGTCCACAGGTGGGGGTTGTGCTTACAGCCCAACACTGTGCAGGACGTTTGGCATTTGCCAGAGAACACCAAGATTGGCAAATTCGCCACTGGCGCCCTGTGCTCTTCACAGATAAAAGCAGGTTCTCACTGAGCACATGTGACAGACGTGACAGAGTCTGGAGACGCCAAGGAGAACGTTTTGCTGCCTGCAACATCCTCCAGCATGACCGGTTTGGCAGTGGGTCAGTAATGGTGAGGGGTGGCATTTCTTTGGGGGGCCGCACAGCCCTCCATGTGCTCGCCAGAGGTAGCCTGACTGCCATTAGGTACCGAGATGAGATCCTCAGACCCCTTGTGAGACCATATGCTGGTGCGGTTGGCCCTGGGTTCCTCCTAATGCAAGACAATGCTAGACCTCATGTGGCTGGAGTGTGTTAGCAGTTCCTGCAAGACGAAGGCATTGATGCTATGGACTGGCCCGCCCGTTCCCCAGACCTGAATCCAGTTGAGCACATCTGGGACATCATGTCTCGCTCCATCCACCAACGCTACGTTGCACCACAGACTGTTCAGGAGTTAGCGGATGCTTTAGTCCAGGTCTGGGAGGAGATCCCTCAGGAGACCATCCGCCACCTCATCAGGAGCATGCCCAGGCGTTGTAGGGAGGTCATACAGGCCTGGAAACTGACACTGCGGTTGGCAGTGTGCAGCACTATGTCACTTTATTCATTCCCATGAAGAAGATAGTCGAAACAGCTGTCGGAATGTTAAGTACTCATTGATTTATTTACATGCTGCTATCACCATGTGTGCAATATGCTTGCTGCCTTCTTTTTTTAAGAAAAACCAATTTTTTTTGCTGAATAAGTAAAACACTTCTTTGCATTCAAGCTGTGTGCTGGTTTATCTGGGTCTAATCGCTCTGGTGGTTATCCTTGGAACTTTTTTATATATATATATATATATATATATATATATATATATATATATATATATATAATGTTCTAGTTTCATCGTTCAGCCTGGTGATCCATGCACAAGCACCTATTTTAGAGTCTCATATCTTTCAGTGAGTTATTGATCACCAGTGAAAGCAATTTCCTATTGTTTTAGGGCTTTTTATGGATGACCTTTTTAGTGAATTTGAATGTTCCTTCCAGGTATATATATATCCCTACCACTAAGTGGGAGTGTTATATTGTCCAAGTCCTTGGTGGATGAAATGGTGATTTCAACTTTTATCACTAGGATCAGGTCCTCAGTAGATGGATTGGTAATTCCAATCGTCTGATTTTATGTAAAATCGTCATAATACCCCTGAAGAAGTCATCGTGACGAAACGCATAGGGTTCACCAATCTACAACATACCATGTCTCTGTATCGTCTCACCCAGAGCTCACACCTTTGCTAAGGTGAGGGTGGGACTTATTAACAACTTCTGTACATAGACATGTCCATTGTAATATTGTTGTAAAGACAAATTTTATATATTAGCTATATATAATTTTAAAGATATACATTGTATCAATAAAACAATGTCTGACTATTATTATTTTCTTGGGTAATATTTTTTGGTGAGATGGTTCATTTCAGGTATCCTAAATTTATTCAACTATCAAAGACCCTTGGAACATCTAATATCCGGAATAGTCCACATATTTTTTGTCTTTGTCATTTGTATAGGTTCTCACTAACAGGGGTTCCATCTTTAAGTGCTGCTTTATTATAGCGCAAAAAATTAGTATTGTTTGTCTCTATATATATATATATATATATATATATATATATATAGATATATATTTACTTTAATTTATATATAGTTATCAAATTCTTAAATTTATTTTCTATTACAGGAAGAATTACTCCAGCCGTTTATTCAATTACTTATTCGATTGGTTCCTTATGTCAAGAAAATGAATTTAATGAAATTCTTCCCACTCCTCCATTCATACAGTATATAATTTTGCATATATATATATATATATATATATATACACATACAATGTTCAAGTCTCATCGTTCAGACTTTGTAACAACTTCAACCTTCTGAAATTACCGAGCTCTTCTTGCCATAATGACCCGCAGTGCTGAGTGGATGCATTCTGCTTCGTACAACACTTTCTAGTCATAACCTGTTTACCACCAACCTTATGTTTCCTTCCCAAGTGTCCCATCAACAGAGTCGTCTGCTCGTTTTGCTTCTACTGATTTCCGAATATTTATTTTTCCAATTCAGACTTGAGTTCCCTGATGCACTGGAAATATTAGCTTAGCATTTGTTCAGGGTTTTTTTACACTTACCCTGGAAGAGTGAGCAAGAGTCCAGCACATAACGTTTAAACGTTGCTACATTAAAATAGCTACATAAATCAGCTTGAGAATAGCGGATATGGTTTATAGTAAGAGGTGCGAATGAAAAATAGACAGTCTGATGAAATGACACGCTCTAAGGTTATGTAAAGCAACTTTCAATGTTGGTTATACAGACCACGTAAATACCTGCAGAGGCTGTCATCATGGTTCAGTTTTGCAGTTTGGTCATATCCATAGTGTAACCCTTCCGCTACAGCCAGACACTCTGGGGCAGATTTACTATCCTTTGAGTTTGCAACGTTTTTCAAATGCAATAGTAATTTAGCATTAAATACTATTGTACTTTGAAATCCATCCATCAAGGCCACTGATTACCTGCGGCTTTGTAAAGCCAACGAATAGTAAATCTACTCATACTCTGCAGTAAACTCCTGATTGGAACAAAGGCAATTAAAGGAAGAGGGTCCTAGGTAGTTGGAATGGCGACTGAGTAGTTAACCATTGTTGGTACCATCAGTGCTTAAAATTTCTGGAATTAAATCATTGATGGAGGGCGATTGATGCTTTGTGTCATCAGTGAATTGCAGCATGGATGGCCATCCTTGCCGTGAAGCACGGTAGGCCAATCTGGTACAGAAGTGGGACTTATCGATATATTCAAGGGCAGGTCTAAGCATAGTGCCCCCCTTCAATGTAAAAAACAAAAACAAACCATCGCTAAGAGGATATCATTGATGGTGAACTGTCAGATCTTTGCCATTGATGGCAAGACCATTGCACATTGGTGGGAAACCATTGGTGGTTGCTAGCCATAAATTATTCATGGCCATCTTTACTAGGTAGGCTCTGGAATGAGAGGTGAGCTCTGTAAGGTGCTACAAAAAAGTTATGTATCGGACTCCCAAGTACAAGGTTGTGCCTATCTAACAAGACAACTTTCTATATAGGGAAGTAACATATAGTTCAGCAGTTTACATAATGCAGATGCAGGTGGTCATTCTTTAATTTACCGTGATGGCCGGGATGTACCTATGGAACAGTCTGGTGAAGACAGTTCATTATCTGTAACATCACTAATTTCTCATTGTGCGCAGGAAACTTTGTATTGTCTGGCTAATGTATTAGATAGGTATGCGTATAGGCAAAAATCTCGCCAAATTGAAGTCCCTTCGTTCAATAATTATTGATTAGTGTAATGATGATTTTAAGTGTCACTGTGTCTATTATTATATAGATTACACATTAAATATTATGTTAGTATGAGGAAGGGAGAAGAAAGTCAGGCTTCCAGCTGCAAATGATTGCTCTAAACTCTGTCTATGAAGTCTCTGGAACAGGCCTTAGGCAGCCTTTGGTGTAGACAAGTATACTGTAGATTTAGTTTTTTATCTGTATATAAGAATAATGCAACCAGACTGTTTGTACTCAGGTAGAAATTGACAACAAAATTATTTTGGTGAATTGTTTTACTATATTCAGCATCTCCTGTAATCATGTGCAAGTGAGTGATGATCAATGCGTCGAAGATTCATGCAGAATATATATATATATATATATATATATATATGTTTATGTGTGTGTGTGTGTGTGTATGTATATATATATATATATATATATATATATATATGTGTGTGTGTGTGTATGTGTATATATATATATATATATATATACATACAGATGGGTCCACATTTATCTTGACCTTTAATAGGATTAACTAAGACTGCCAAATCGGATTTAATCCCCTGCTGTAATGACTTATTCCCCTGCTGTATTGTTCTCTGTATTGTATTGCAGCTGAGAACGATAGATTAAGGGTTTATGCTAATAAATCATGTTGTGCTTAGGCGCAGAAAACTAGTCAAGATGACCATGGACCTATCTGTATATATAAACTAGAGATGAGCGGGTTCGGTTTCTTTGAATCCGAACCCGCACGAACTTCACTTTTTTTTTCACGGGTCCGAGCGACTCGGATCTTCCCGCCTTGCTCGGTTAACCCGAGCGCGCCCGAACGTCATCATGACGCTGTCGGATTCTCGCGAGGCTCGGATTCTATCGCGAGACTCGGATTCTATATAAGGAGCCGCGCGTCGCCGCCATTTTCACACGTGCATTGAGATTGATAGGGAGAGGACGTGGCTGGCGTCCTCTCCATTTAGAATAGATTAGATTTAGAAGAGAGAGAGAGAGAGAGATTGCTGTGATACTGTAGATTAGAAGAGAGTGCAGAGTGCAGACAGAGTTTAGTGACTGACGACCACAGTGACCAGTGACCACCAGAGACAGTGCAGTTGTTTGTTTTATTTAATATATCCGTTCTCTGCCTGAAAAAAACGATACACAGTCACACAGTGACTCAGTCTGTGTGCACTGCTCAGCCCAGTGTGCTGCACATCAATGTATTGTATATAAAGCTTATAATTGTGGGGGAGACTGGGGAGCACTGCAGGTTGTTATAGCAGGAGCCAGGAGTACATGATAAATAATATTATATTAAAATTAAACAGTGCACACTTTTGCTGCAGGAGTGCCACTGCCAGTGTGACTAGTGGTGACCAGTGCCTGACCACCAGTATATTAGTAGTATTGTATACTATCTCTTTATCAACCAGTCTATATTAGCAGCAGACACAGTACAGTGCGGTAGTTCACGGCTGTGGCTACCTCTGTGTCGGCACTCGGCAGGCAGTCCGTCCATCCATAATTGTATTATATACCACCTAACCGTGGTTTTTTTTTTCTTTCTTTATACCGTCGTCATAGTCATACTAGTTGTTACGAGTATACTACTATCTCTTTATCAACCAGTGTACAGTGCGGTAGTTCACGGCTGTGGCTACCTCTGTGTCGGAACTCGGCAGGCAGTCCGTCCATCCATAATTGTATTATAATATATACCACCTAACCGTGGTTTTTTTTTCGTTCTTTATACCGTCGTCATACTAGTTGTTACGAGTATACTACTATCTCTTTATCAACCAGTGTACAGTGCGGTAGTTCACGGCTGTGGCTACCTCTGTGTCGGAACTCGGCAGGCAGTCCGTCCATCCATAATTGTATTATAATATATACCACCTAACCGTGGTTTTTTTTTCGTTCTTTATACCGTCGTCATACTAGTTGTTACGAGTATACTACTATCTCTTTATCAACCAGTGTACAGTGCGGTAGTTCACGGCTGTGGCTACCTCTGTGTCGGCACTCGGCAGGCAGTCCGTCCAACCATAATTGTATTATATACCACCTAACCGTGGTTTTTTTTTCATTCTTTATACCGTCGTCATACTAGTTGTTACGAGTATACTACTATCTCTTTATCAACCAGTGTACAGTGCGGTAGTTCACGGCTGTGGCTACCTCTGTGTCGGCACTCGGCAGGCAGTCCGTCCAACCATAATTGTATTATATACCACCTAACCGTGGTTTTTTTTTCATTCTTTATACCGTCGTCATACTAGTTGTTACGAGTATACTACTATCTCTTTATCAACCAGTGTACAGTGCGGTAGTTCACGGCTGTGGCTACCTCTGTGTCGGCACTCGGCAGCCCGTCCATAATTGTATATACCAGTGACCTAACCGTGGTTTTTTTTTCTTTCTTTATACATACATACTAGTTACGAGTATACTATCTCTTTATCAACCAGTCTATATATTAGCAGCAGACACAGTACAGTGCGGTAGTTCACGGCTGTGGCTACCTCTGTGTCGGCACTCGGCAGCCCGTCCATAATTGTATATACCACCTAACCGTGGTTTTTTTTTCTTTCTTTATACATACATACTAGTTACGAGTATACTATCTCTTTATCAACCAGTCTATATATTAGCAGCAGACACAGTACAGTGCGGTAGTTCACGGCTGTGGCTACCTCTGTGTCGGCACTCGGCAGCCCGTCCATAATTGTATATACCAGTGACCTAACCGTGGTTTTTTTTTCTTTCTTTATACATACATACTAGTTACGAGTATACTATCTCTTTATCAACCAGTCTATATATTAGCAGCAGACACAGTACAGTGCGGTAGTTCACGGCTGTGGCTACCTCTGTGTCGGCACTCGGCAGCCCGTCCATAATTGTATATACCAGTGACCTAACCGTGGTTTTTTTTTCTTTCTTTATACATACATACTAGTTACGAGTATACTATCTCTTTATCAACCAGTCTATATATTAGCAGCAGACACAGTACAGTGCGGTAGTTCACGGCTGTGGCTACCTCTGTGTCGGCACTCGGCAGCCCGTCCATAATTGTATATACCAGTGACCTAACCGTGGTTTTTTTTTCTTTCTTTATACATACATACTAGTTACGAGTATACTATCTCTTTATCAACCAGTCTATATATTAGCAGCAGACACAGTACAGTGCGGTAGTTCACGGCTGTGGCTACCTCTGTGTCGGCACTCGGCAGCCCGTCCATAATTGTATATACCAGTGACCTAACCGTGGTTTTTTTTTCTTTCTTTATACATACATACTAGTTACGAGTATACTATCTCTTTATCAACCAGTCTATATATTAGCAGCAGACACAGTACAGTGCGGTAGTTCACGGCTGTGGCTACCTCTGTGTCGGCACTCGGCAGCCCGTCCATAATTGTATATACCAGTGACCTAACCGTGGTTTTTTTTTCTTTCTTTATACATACATACTAGTTACGAGTATACTATCTCTTTATCAACCAGTCTATATATTAGCAGCAGACACAGTACAGTGCGGTAGTTCACGGCTGTGGCTACCTCTGTGTCGGCACTCGGCAGCCCGTCCATAATTGTATACTAGTATCCAATCCATCCATCTGCATTGTTTACCTGAGGTGCCTTTTAGTTGTGCCTATTAAAATATGGAGAACAAAAATGTTGAGGGTCCAAAATTAGGGAAAGATCAAGATCCACTTCCACCTCGTGCTGAAGCTGCTGCCACTAGTCATGGCCGAGACGATGAAATGCCAGCAACGTCGTCTGCCAAGGCCGATGCCCAATGGCATAGTACAGAGCATGTCAAAACCAAAACACCAAATATCAGTAAAAAAAGGACTCCAAAACCTAAAATAAAATTGTCGGAGGAGAAGCGTAAACTTGCCAATATGCCATTTACCACACGGAGTGGCAAGGAACGGCTGAGGCCCTGGCCTATGTTCATGGCTAGTGGTTCAGCTTCACATGAGGATGGAAGCACTCAGCCTCTCGCTAGAAAACTGAAAAGACTCAAGCTGGCAAAAGCACCGCAAAGAACTGTGCGTTCTTTGAAATCCCAAATCCACAAGGAGAGTCCAATTGTGTCGGTTGCGATGCCTGACCTTCCCAACACTGGACGTGAAGAGCATGCGCCTTCCACCATTTGCACGCCCCCTGCAAGTGCTGGAAGGAGCACCCGCAGTCCAGTTCCTGATAGTCAGATTGAAGATGTCAGTGTTGAAGTACACCAGGATGAGGAGGATATGGGTGTTGCTGGCGCTGGGGAGGAAATTGACCAGGAGGATGCTGATGGTGAGGTGGTTTGTTTAAGTCAGGCACCCGGGGAGACACCTGTTGTCCGTGGGAGGAATATGGCCGTTGACATGCCAGGTGAAAATACCAAAAAAATCAGCTCTTCGGTGTGGAGGTATTTCACCAGAAATGCGGACAACAGGTGTCAAGCCGTGTGTTCCCTTTGTCAAGCTGTAATAAGTAGGGGTAAGGACGTTAACCACCTCGGAACATCCTCTCTTATACGTCACCTGCAGCGCATTCATAATAAGTCAGTGACAAGTTCAAAAACTTTGGGTGACAGCGGAAGCAGTCCACTGACCAGTAAATCCCTTCCTCTTGTAACCAAGCTCACGCAAACCACCCCACCAACTCCCTCAGTGTCAATTTCCTCCTTCCCCAGGAATGCCAATAGTCCTGCAGGCCATGTCACTGGCAAGTCTGACGAGTCCTCTCCTGCCTGGGATTCCTCCGATGCATCCTTGCGTGTAACGCCTACTGCTGCTGGCGCTGCTGTTGTTGCCGCTGGGAGTCGATGGTCATCCCAGAGGGGAAGTCGTAAGCCCACTTGTACTACTTCCAGTAAGCAATTGACTGTTCAACAGTCCTTTGCGAGGAAGATGAAATATCACAGCAGTCATCCTACTGCAAAGCGGATAACTGAGTCCTTGACAACTATGTTGGTGTTAGACGTGCGTCCGGTATCCGCCGTCAGTTCACAGGGAACTAGACAATTTATTGAGGCAGTGTGCCCCCGTTACCAAATACCATCTAGGTTCCACTTCTCTAGGCAGGCGATACCGAGAATGTACACGGACGTCAGAAAAAGACTCACCAGTCTCCTAAAAAATGCAGTTGTACCCAATGTCCACTTAACCACGACAGGGGCGTGCAAGAGATGCTGTCGGTGGCCAGAAAAATTGCGGGACACTTTCGGCGTACAGGCACCACGTACAGAAGACTGGAGCACCACCAAAAACTACTTAACCTGCCCTGCCATCATCTGAAGCAAGAAGTGGTAACGAGGTGGAATTCAACCCTCTATATGCTTCAGAGGTTGGAGGAGCAGCAAAAGGCCATACAAGCCTATACAATTGAGCACGATATAGTAGGTGGAATGCACCTGTCTCAAGCGCAGTGGAGAATGATTTCAACGTTGTGCAAGGTTCTGATGCCCTTTGAACTTGCCACACGTGAAGTCAGTTCAGACACTGCCAGCCTGAGTCAGGTCATTCCCCTCATCAGGCTTTTGCAGAAGAAGCTGGAGACATTGAAGGAGGAGCTAACACGGAGCGATTCCGCTAGGCATGTGGGACTTGTGGATGGAGCCCTTAATTCGCTTAACAAGGATTCACGGGTGGTCAATCTGTTGAAATCAGAGCACTACATTTTGGCCACCGTGCTCGATCCTAGATTTAAAGCCTACCTTGGATC
Organism: Pseudophryne corroboree; assembly: GCF_028390025.1. Taxonomy (NCBI): domain Eukaryota; kingdom Metazoa; phylum Chordata; class Amphibia; order Anura; family Myobatrachidae; genus Pseudophryne; species Pseudophryne corroboree. The sequence continues at coordinate 89,804,779 of NC_086448.1, forward strand.
TCTCTTTCCGGCAGACACAAGTCTGCTGGGGTTGAAAGACCTGCTGGTGACAAAATTGTCAAGTCAAGCGGAACGCGACCTGTCAACATCTCCTCCTTCACATTCTCCCGCAACTGGGGGTGCGAGGAAAAGGCTCAGAATTCCGAGCCCACCCGCTGGCGGTGATGCAGGGCAGTCTGGAGCGACTGCTGATGCTGACATCTGGTCCGGACTGAAGGACCTGACAACGATTACGGACATGTCGTCTACTGTCACTGCATATGATTCTCTCAACATTGATAGAATGGTGGAGGATTATATGAGTGACCGCATCCAAGTAGGCACGTCACACAGTCCGTACTTATACTGGCAGGAAAAAGAGGCAATTTGGAGGCCCTTGCACAAACTGGCTTTATTCTACCTAAGTTGCCCTCCCACAAGTGTGTACTCCGAAAGAGTGTTTAGTGCCGCCACTCACCTTGTCAGCAATCGGCGTACGAGGTTACATCCAGAAAATGTGGAGAAGATGATGTTCATTAAAATGAATTATAATCAATTCCTCCGCGGAGACATTGACCAGCAGCAATTGCCTCCACAAAGTACACAGGGAGCTGAGATGGTGGATTCCAGTGGGGACGAATTGATAATCTGTGAGGAGGGGGATGTACACGGTGATATATCGGAGGGTGAAGATGAGGTGGACATCTTGCCTCTGTAGAGCCAGTTTGTGCAAGGAGAGATTAATTGCTTCTTTTTTGGGGGGGGTCCAAACCAACCCGTCATATCAGTCACAGTCGTGTGGCAGACCCTGTCACTGAAATGATGGGTTGGTTAAAGTGTGCATGTCCTGTTTTGTTTATACAACATAAGGGTGGGTGGGAGGGCCCAAGGATAATTCCATCTTGCACCTCTTTTTTCTTTTCTTTTTCTTTGCATCATGTGCTGATTGGGGAGGGTTTTTTGGAAGGGACATCCTGCGTGACACTGCAGTGCCACTCCTAAATGGGCCCGGTGTTTGTGTCGGCCACTAGGGTCGCTAATCTTACTCACACAGTCAGCTACCTCATTGCGCCTCTTTTTTTCTTTGCGTCATGTGCTGTTTGGGGAGGGTTTTTTGGAAGGGACATCCTGCGTGACACTGCAGTGCCACTCCTAGATGGGCCCGGTGTTTGTGTCGGCCACTAGGGTCGCTAATCTTACTCACACAGCTACCTCATTGCGCCTCTTTTTTTCTTTGCGTCATGTGCTGTTTGGGGAGGGTTTTTTGGAAGGGACATCCTGCGTGACACTGCAGTGCCACTCCTAGATGGGCCCGGTGTTTGTGTCGGCCACTAGGGTCGCTAATCTTACTCACACAGTCAGCTACCTCATTGCGCCTCTTTTTTTCTTTGCGTCATGTGCTGTTTGGGGAGGGTTTTTTGGAAGGGCCATCCTGCGTGACACTGCAGTGCCACTCCTAGATGGGCCCGGTGTTTGTGTCGGCCACTAGGGTCGCTAATCTTACTCACACAGTCGGCTACCTCATTGCGCCTCTTTTTTTCTTTGCGTCATGTGCTGTTTGGGGAGGGTTTTTTGGAAGGGCCATCCTGCGTGACACTGCAGTGCCACTCCTAGATGGGCCCGGTGTTTGTGTCGGCCACTAGGGTCGCTAATCTTACTCACACAGCTACCTCATTGCGCCTCTTTTTTTCTTTGCGTCATGTGCTGTTTGGGGAGGGTTTTTTGGAAGGGACATCCTGCGTGACACTGCAGTGCCACTCCTAGATGGGCCCGGTGTTTGTGTCGGCCACTAGGGTCGCTTATCTTACTCACACAGCGACCTCGGTGCAAATTTTAGGACTAAAAATAATATTGTGAGGTGTGAGGTATTCAGAATAGACTGAAAATGAGTGTAAATTATGGTTTTTGAGGTTAATAATACTTTGGGATCAAAATGACCCCCAAATTCTATGATTTAAGCTGTTTTTTAGTGTTTTTGGAAAAAAACACCCGAATCCAAAACACACCCGAATCCGACAAAAATAATTCGGTGAGGTTTTGCCAAAACGCGTTCGAACCCAAAACACGGCCGCGGAACCGAACCCAAAACCAAAACACAAAACCGAAAAATTTCAGGCGCTCATCTCTAATATAAACGATGTTAAATAGTCCGGCACTCACTGTATATCAAGTTGAAATCCCCAGGTGCCCTCCCCCAGGTCAAATAAATAGAAGAAAGAAACAGCGGCACTCCAGGTCTTGTGTCATCAAAGAGTGTTGTATTAAGGCATTAGTGACAATGCATAGACCACCGATTCGAGGCCCGTAGCCCCTTTGTCAAGGTGAACAACCATGTTCACCTTGACAAAGGGGCTACGGGCCCTGAAACGGTTAACCTCCAGTTCTCCATCGTTTCTGGTAATTGTTCAGTCCCCTTTGGGACACCACCAGGGAATATTGAATATCGGATTTTTGTTGTTTTTAATTCATGTCAATTTATGTTAATTGTTATTAAATTTTACTGTGCTACACATGAAATTTTATGCTTTTTTTCCCACATGTGGAGTGAATAATCAGCAAAAACTCGATGTGGATGAAAATATTCATGGAACAATCTTAAGGAATGTATAGATTTATCATTTATTTTTCATGTGTGATGGTAGCACCACAATAGGAGGCGCCCATTTGAGCACAATCAGTCTTTTCACGCCTTCCTGAAACGTTGGTCTGTGCATTGTCACAAATGCCTTAATACAATACTCTTTGATGACACAAGACCTGGAGTGCCACTGTTTCTTTCTTTTATATATATATATATATATATATATATAAACCAGCGCTTGCTGTATAGACTTCTGATGATGGACAGTATGTTATGAAACAAGACCATTTATTAAAACATAATCAGTAATTATAAATTCTAGCTTAAAATATCAGCGTCATATATGTTTTGGCCCCCATCCACTAGTGCAGTATGGCCACTTTTCATCAGATTCCGAGCTTTGGGAACGAGGATCAGATGAAAAGTGTCACATCGCATGTAATTTTCCTCCGACTCCGACTCGAGGTGCATTCCCATGCTCCTCGGATCGGAGTCGCAGATCGTCGTGGCTGCCTATCCTGATCCTCGGATAGCTCGGAGGAGTCACTTGACTGGCACCTTGGACACACCCATCCACATGCCCAGCAGCAGCAGCAGTGGAGGATAAATTGGATGCAATATATCGGATTTAAAAAAAAAACCACTCAAGTAGCAAATCGTAATCGCAGGATTCCCGGGAAGCGGCTGAGCAGATGGGGGGTAAATCAGATCCGACTTGTAGTTTAGATAAGTCTCACTAGTGGATAAGGGCCTTTACACAAACAATTCTGTACTCAATAGCCACTGGAAAGTTCATATTACTTTCGCTATTAGATTTGAGGTCCTATTCCAATAGTATCTCTTAGTGTCCATATGCTGCAAATAATAAACAGTTTTACCAAATGTAGGCAATTCCCAATGATCTCTCAGTATACTCTGTCAGATGCTGTTGCTATGGGAAACACCCACACGGTGTCGGCAGCAGATGCTGATTAGAATCCAAGTTGCAAAGTAATCCCCAGATATCTCTCAGAAAAGTCTGTGAGATGTTTCTGTGGGGAACCTCTGCAGGTTTTAGCAACTGGGAACGTGGTCTCCAACAGAGCAGGGAGTTGGTCCAGCTTGTATCCAACTAGTGTGTATTGAAATCCAAGTGTCATATATGACCCAACGCGTTTCCCTGAGCAACAAACTCCTAGCTTCCTCAGGAGCAAAGATTCATACAGAGTCAGTGCACTCTGTTTATTGATCACAGTGCCTCCACCATTTATCGCTCAGCATATCAACCATGTTGACAGTCAGAGCAAAGCTGTGGACCCTGAAGACTAGGGGCTAAGGGGGATATTTACTAAGTAGTGATAAAAGTGGAAAAGGGAGCCAGTGGAGAAGTTGGCCATGGCAACCAATCAGCATTGACAAAATATTTATAATTTGCATACTATAAAAGTATACAGAGCAGCTGATTGGTTGCCATAGACAACTTCTCCACTGGCTCACTTTTCCACTTTTATCACTGCTTAGTACATGTCCCCCTTAATTTGCTAAACAGCACTTTTGGTTTTCTGGCGGTTTTCCAACCTGACCGCTAACTAAAGCCAAAACCAAAGAGGGTTCACTCTTTAGAATCTTGACACACCATTTATGTTTTAGGCTATGCAAAAAATAGCCTAGGAACCCTTGATTTATCAAGCAGCGGTATTAAAAACCGCTGGCAAACCTGCCCCAAAAGGAATGACTAGGCTCAGACGGGCGTGATTCGCAGGGAAAATTAATTTATTTTAAAAGGCAAGATTGATTGACATGGATATTATTCCAGTTGGACTATGGAGAATGATGTTCTTCTGCCCCTGGTGACACTCCTATCACGAAGTTTCAGCAAAGCAGGTGGCTCACACCTGGGCAACTGCCGCTTGATACATACATTCACAGAAGGTGGGTAGACAAAAAATACAGAGACCTTCTTTCTAACATATTTACTAGTTAGATAGAATATTTTATGTTAGATGAGCTGATTTTCTTTTGATTCTTCCTCCAAATCAATAGAGATTGACTCTGCTTTTGTAAGTTATATTTTTATTCATTTCAGCATCAATAGGTCGGCCGGGGCAAAACATGTAACAACAATCGCAGCCTTTGAATATGCTGTAATAACATAGCAAAATCATGTCTTGTTTTTGCCAATGTATACATGATATGACCTTCAGACTATTGGTATTGTATTTCACTTGAAGTGTTACACTTTTGCCTTTTGTTACGTAGAATGTAAAATTCCAAGTATTGGGGAAAAACGGTTGTGTTTATCATTCTTAAATGTGACAAGGTGGTTTCTTACGTCACTGCTAGATTCCCCAAGCAGTTCCCTAGTGGAGCGACCAGGACATGTGATCATTTGGGCACCTAATCGAGCAGTTTCGTTCCCAGTTGGCCTTGCTTCTAGCTTACTGCTCAGTCTCTAAGCCAGAGGTTCTCAAACTCGGTCCTCAGGACCCCACACAGTGCATGTTTTGCAGGTCTCCTCACAGAATCGCAAGTGAAATAATTAGCTCCACCCCTGTGGACCTTTTAAAATGTGTCAGTGAGTAATTAATACACCTGTGCACCTGCTGGGTTACCTGCAAAACATGCACTGTGTGGGCTCCCGAGGACCGAGTTTGAGAACCTCTGCTCTAAGCTTTTGAATGCTGATAATAAAGGCTATGAAGCATTGGCTCAGGATCTGGACTCTGGTAATCAGAGACCTTAGAGAATCACACCTCATTGCATGGCCAAATGGGCGTGCCTTTGTTCCCCACCGAGTCTAGTCAGCTTTTCTGGGCCCACTACCACCATGGTCCATACATCATTCTGAACCTGTTCGAGGTACTGGGTCACCTGAGTCAGAAAATAAGGCTGCCTTGGTAATCAAGAGTTAAACATAATCCCAGTATCCTCACTGTAGTCTTATGTCTTTTGCTGGCACCAATATAGAGTGAGAGCGAACACTATCAAGGTTATTCTGCAGAGATAAGCCGCGTTGTTATATCGCTTATTTGAATCACCCGCTAGCTATATCCGCTTTATTCATGTTCTGGTGATGTAGCAGCAATAACACAGAATCAGTGCAAGTAAAACAATGTCCCTGACTACCAAAATGATACCAATGTGCAGAGGCCATGACATCATGTAAGGGGGGCATAGTAAGTAATATACATTGTATATTAATTATATGCAGACTTAGGGGGGTATTCAATTGTTTGAAAAGTCAGTTGGGAGTCTGTTTTTTCCTGTCTATTAGATAAGAAAAAAAACAGAAACCCAACCGACTTTTTTTAAACAATTGAATATCCCCCTAAAGGGCCCTACACACTGGCCGACATGACTGCACGATATAAACGATCTCGTTCATTAATGAACAAGATAACTTTCATATCGTGCAGTGTGGAGGCTCCAGCGATGAACGATGCGCGGCCCCGCGCTCGTTCATCGCTGGTCCCCCGTCGGCTGTACATGCAGGCCAATATGGACGCTCTCGTCCATATTTGCCTGCACTTCAATGCAGCCGGGTGACGGGGGGAGTGAAGAAACTTTACTCCCCCCGTCACTGCCCCCCCCGCCGCCGGGTCGCCCGACGGCCGTATCCGCCGTCGGGCAGCTCGGCGGCGGATCGGCCAGTGTGTAGGGCGCATTAGAGTGGTGGTGTCACTTTGTGATGTTAGGGTTTTGCCATTGCTCTGTGTTCTGCAGACGTTTATATGAGAAAGGGTTACACAGGAACGTTACACTTTATGTACAACACAGCCTCAATAAAAAAGAAGGGAAAAGGTTTAAGCGATTCCCTATTGACCATATGCAAATAAACAGCTTTGTTTCAGGTCAAATCACTGTGTGCTTTAACTGCTTTGTGAAGCTTAATAGTCCCTCTTACCCTTTTCATTGTTTTTCAGAAAGACTATGTGCATAGGACATGACCTGCTGAGCAGAAACCTAGCAATCCTGCAACCATACAACATGTCCCAAAAACCTGAAAGCCTTCCTAAATGCTTTGGCGTGAGATTGTGTCTCAGTGCCGAGCCTCTTTGTGCCCACAATACCCAATGCATAAAAGTGAAGGATAATGGGGCTTATTCTATTCATTTCAATCATATAGTAATCTTGCCTTAAAAAGTACCGTAACGCTACTGTATGTGCAGGCTACATTAACGTGGCCAGTTTAGTGTGTACACTTTATCACCGCGTAGTGTTACTTGTTACGTTAATTGACAGTGTTATGCATGCATTTCACATTGTTTATTAAAAGCCATTTTTCTTTCTCCTAGTCTGTGTTTCCTCCATACGAATCCCGCATCACGACTGCCAAGTTACTTATAGAAGCTGAAGAATTTGAGGTAGGAATATATTAATACATATTATTATTATTATATTTTTTCTGTTGTATTACCTTGGGATTTTGGATTCTTTTGTGCTACAGTACGAAGATGATATTTCATAATTACTCTGAACTTTTCCATGCTTTTGAAATGTCAATTTAGATGATAGCACCTATAAAGCACAGCAAGTGTTTCATTATCCCTGTATGTCATATGGCCCCTGAGGAGGTAAGGATGTGACGGAACGGCACGGATCTCCCACCGTTCCATGTCCTATTCAGCCGCCATGTGACATTAAAAAAAAGAAAGAAAAAAAAAAGCTTTTTAAAATCTATAGAGGAAACTATTTAGTCTTCCAGCTCAGAATTAATACCCGGCTAGATTTTCATCCTATCCATCACATTGCGGCACACAGATACTAAAGAGTCTAAAGTGTTATAGGTAAACAAAGCTTCAAAGAGAATGTCTGTCTGTTTGTTATATTTTATCAAGTAATATGGCTAAGTAGAAAGTGGGATTGCTTTGATGTCGGCTTATCCATGTAAATTTACTGCAAAATGCAAAACCCTCTACTTGATAAGTGCACATTATTTAGTGATGCTCTTATTCTGTCTGCTCTCATGTTCTGAATAGTAATATCCACTATTGTCTTGTTCACCTCCGCAGGATGAATATCTTTGTATTTTGCTTTGTATGTTTTCTTTTTTTTCCTACCAGCAGTATTGTAAAGAGCTGGGAAAGGTATAATTTGTGTACTGCAGTGTGGAATTGCTCTATATACTCAGAAACAATAATGGCTAATACTTCATTATCTTTAAGAGCCTGGAACATTACTTATTTTGAAAACAATGTTCTTTTGAAGATGTTGTTGAGGCTGAATAAACTCACATTGCGAGTGGTTTTAAAAGATGTTGATTGCTAAAGTTAAACAGAAGTCTATACAATTGCTATTATTTATGTCACCCCCTAGTTAAAAGTTAGACGATTTGCATTTGCTGCCTTGTTGAAAAGTAAGTATATGGTGCATTTCGTTTCTAAGGCGTATATTTCTAAAAATAATGATCTTCCCATGAAGATGGTGGTTTGGTAGATTCTATTGAGATTTTGGCTCTTTAATCTGTTTCAAAGAGGCTGTAACGGTACGTTTTAATAATATAGCATATTGAAACACTATTGCACACGAAGTTTATAATATCCTAAAAATAAGTTTCATGTCAAAAGGACTGCAAGAATAATGGCAAGAAGACTACTAGTTGCTGTAGGATAGAATAATATTAAATGCCCTAGTGGCTGATCACTGCGTCTGCCCCAAGTTCATAGGGGTATATTCAATTAGGGTCGGATCCATTCCGACATGCATTTGTCGGAATGGATCCGACAACCCCTATTCAATCTCATCTCAATTCGACTTCAAAAAAGTCGAATTGAGATGAGGGACCGGAGAGGGGGGAGACCAGCGGGGACAGCCGAGGGCAGACAGAGGAGAGCAGCGCTACAGAAGGATGTCTCACAGCCGCCTGACCTCACGGCAGTGTCCACCCGGCTCCAGCAAGCGTGACCTCACTTGCTGGAGCCGGGTGGACGCTGACGTGAGCGGCGCAGCTGTGAGACATCCTGATGCAGCGCTGTGCTGTAGCGCTGCTCTCCCCTGTATGCCCGCGGCTGTCCCCCCCCCTCCCTGCGCCCCCCCCTCCTCCTCTGGGTCCCACATCTCAGTCCGACATTTTTTTATGTCGGACAGAGATGGTCAGAAACGGGGCCAAATCCTGTCGAATTTGGCCCCGTTTCACTCAAAAGTACGTGAATCGGCAGCTATACCGCCCATTCACGTACTATTCGACAAGTCGAATTCCACGACTTGTCGAATAAAAACTGCAGGGATTGATTAGGTCGAATCATGATTTGACCTTAAAAAGTCAAAAACTGCCGTCTTTTCGACAGACGCCAGTTTTTGACACTAATTGAATATACCCCATAGTCATAAAAAAACAACTTTAATACTCTCTATATAAAGGAAGGCACACAGGGGATTTAAGGGAGGAGAGGGTTACATGCTCGCCACCTCTTCTCTGGCAATGTAGTAGAGTCAAATGTGCAGGTCTCTGAGAACATGGCTGGATCTTCTCTACTGTGTATGTACAAATCTCTGGGAAAATGGCCGCTCCACCATTTTTGCAGTGATTTATGCTGGTCTGCAGTGCTGGATGACGTGGCATTGAAATTGGTCTTTATTATTTAAGTAAAATAGCATGATGGTGGAAGTAGGAACGGACAGCTGATCAGTGAAACCACTTGACCTAACACATGCTCCCTTCAAACAACATTTGCATGGGTCAATACTCTAACAACATTTGCACAGAAGTGAGAGGTCTCCAACTACCCTACTATGCAAGTCCTGGGAAGGAGAGGGGAGGTTTGCCCCTGACCCTTGACCCCTGTAGAATGTACTGTCATTCTTTCCCGCCAACCGCTAATAAAGACGACAAAATGGGAATTCAGGGAACGTAAAGGCTCAACTAATACTATCCACCCCCTACAAACTCCCAACACACACCCTAAGCTCCAGCTCCCCACAGTTATAGGGCAATCAAACTGTCACCACATATCAACCACAAAAATGTGGACCACAGTATAATTTGGCATACCACCAGCCACAGTCTTGTGATTTAAGGATCAGCAGGTTTACTTCAGCCTTCCGTTATTCTGTATCTAAACTGAAAATCTCCTGACATGGGCCCTCATTCCGAGTTGATCGCTCACTAGCTGCTTTTAGCAGCAGTGCAAACGCTAAGCCGCCGCCCTCTGGGAGTGTATCTTAGCTTAGCAGAAGTGCGAACGAAAGGATCGCAGCACTACTACGAAAAAAAATTGTGCAGTTTCAGAGTAGCTCGAGACCTACTCCTACCTTGCGATCGCTTCAGACTATTTAGTTCCTGTTTTGACGTCACGAACACGCCCTGCGTTCGTCCAGCCACGCCCACGTTTCCCCAGCCACTCCTGCGTTTTTATCCGACACGCCTGCGTTTTTCCACACACTCCCCGAAAACGGTCACTTACCTACCAGAAACACCCACTTCCTGTCAATCACTCTGCGGCCAGCAGTGCGACTGAAAAGCGTCGCTAGACATTGTGTAAAACTGCATCGGCTTTTGTGAAAGTACGTTGCGCGTGCGCAGTGCGCACCATACGCATGCGCAGAAATGCCGATTTTTAGCCTGAACGCTGTGCTGCGAACAACGGCAGCTAGTGATCATCTCGGAATAACCCCCATGGTGCGCATGCTATTTTAATTTAAAAAAACGCCACTGCTCATTGTTAATTTAAATTCATTATAGCACAACAAACGTGTGAGGGTCAGAGCAAGAGGCAAAACATTGGTGGGGGACAGAACAACCTATGGATAAATAGAGCACTCAAAAATCACTGGAATACTTTTGATTTTGACAAATCATGCTTTATAACATTTCCCTCTATGAATGATTGTAAATGATTTGCTAAAGTAGGATTGAAAAAAACACAAACTGACCTCAAAACAATAGGATTTTACGAAGTCTTCGCCATTTAGCATCAAATACATTTTTATGCCAATACAGAAAGCAACAGCCTGATGGGATCTGGTCAGAATCAGAATCCCGGCTGTCGGGATTCCCAGCAGTTGAAATGCCGACGGCGGAATCCCGACGCAGCCTGATTTGCTAAAACCAAAATCGACATCAAAGTGTGTCAATGGCTTTGCAAACTAGATTAGAACACAGGGGGGTTTGCTTATCACTAATAAAAAACTAGCCGAGTCCGTGTTATGCGGAGAAGTGCATTATTAATGTGTTAAAAAAGGCAACATAAAAACCTCAGTGGTTAATTGTGAATGAGCCCTGAATGTCTGCCATTGTATGTGGTGCTTCATAATATACGTAACTGTACGTCTGACTGCACTGACCTCACAGTGACTACAACAGAGGGATTATGGTATCGGTGATAATTTTGTAATGCTCTGTTTTATTCTTTGTGAAGCACCTTTCCTCTCTCATCTCATCTCCTCTGGCTCTGTCTTTTGCCTTATTTGCCAAGTGTACTTAAATATATGGACCGTTACTTAATGTTGTGGGGTGAAAGGCGCTATCATTATGCCATAAATAAATATAAAATATTATAGATTAAAGAATAAGGTGAAAGTAATTAGATTAGGTCCTTGTGGAGAAAAGTTGTATGAAAAGCGTTTAGTGTCCTAAGGGACTGCTCTGTTCATTACTGCCACACATCAATATCTGCTCTGCAGTGGTTAAGGCCTGACAAGTGCTATTAACCGTATATGTGCTTTATATGGTCACGCTGTTGAACAGTAAGCAGTTTGCTGGTCAAATATTTGTCACGTAAGATTGACAGCTTCTTGAACTATATTCTTATTCTTATTACCTGTACCTTTTGTGTGTCCTATTTGATGATCTTGTGACCTTTCACCCTATTTCTAATGCCACCTCAGCGTCTATCTCTCTGGCTATAGCATACATTGGGGCAGATGTATTAACCTGGAGAAGGCATAAGGAAGTGATAAACCAGTGATATGTGTAAGGTGATAAAGACGCCAGCCAATCAGCTCCCATGTGTAAATTAACAGTTAGGATCTGATTGGCTGGTGCCTTTATCACCTTGCACATATCACTGGTTTATTACTTCCTTATGTCCTCTCCAGGTTAATACATCTGCCCCATTTTTTTTTTTTTAACAAGAACAAGAGTAATAACATGTATATAATAAAATTGCTTCCTCTGCCAAATTCTGCTTGTCATGCTTTGAGCCAACGTAAGATGGAGATTGTTCAAATCTATTTAATAAAATCGATTGCTGAACAAAATGATATCATCTTGTTGGGATGTACTGACAGCTGGTATGAGCTCTGACGCTTCCCACCAGGTGCAAAGGAAAGAGTGAAGGGGGGGTGATAGAGACCGTAGGGGAGGGAGAAGGAGAGGGGGGGGGGGGGGAGAAAGTGTTGGGTTGGGAAAGAGAGAGAAAAGGGGTGGGGGGAAGTTGGGGGGTAAGAAAGTGTCGGAGGAAAAAAGAGAGTGTTGAGGGGAGAGATAAAGAGAAAGAAAGCGAGATCGAGGTGGAGACATAGAGAACAAATAAATAAATAAATAAATAAATAAAAGCCAGTCAATGACTTGTATTATGGCAAGTGTATTGTATAAACCAGAATTGTCATATGTCTTTTCTAAGCATTAAAATTAGATATACTTTAATATAATTTTTCTCATCCTTTACAGATAATAGGATGTTTTTGTTTTGTTTTTTAAATCTGCTTTTGTCAAGTAGCGCCTTATCTTGCTGAACAATGGTTCACACAGTGCCCATATTTACAGCAAATGCTGGGATCCTGAGAACAAAACACCTGCAATTAGTTTTTGGACACCAGCACAGAACCAGAATAAACACTGAATGCAGCCATATAGGGCTTTATATCATACTCTAAAATAGAAAAGATAATGTAATAGGATGTGGTTACAATCCAGAAGGTTGGGATCCCGGCGCACGAGATACCGCCGCCGGAATGCCGACACATGCCAGAATACCGAAATCCTGAAAGGGGCCAGGACACTGACGCCAGAATCCCGACCGTCAGGATCCTGATCGTCGTGACTGCGGGGCAAGTAAGTACTACACCAGCGATGAGGGTGGGGGGGTGTTAAGGTTTAGGTGACCTCCAGGGGATTAAGGGTTAGAATGCGGGAGTGGGGTTAGTTTTAGGCTGCAGGGAGGGGAGGTTAGGGTAAGGTAACACCGGTGGGGGGTTTAGGGTGCAGTGAGGGGGGTGATGTTAAGGTGCCACCCGGGAGGGGTTAGGGTTAGGCTGTTGGGGAGAGGGGAAGGAGTGTTGGGGTTAGGCACCTAAAAGGGAGGGTTAATGGGAGGGTTACATTACTTACCAGCCCTTGTCAGGTCAGGATGACAGTTGACTGTCGGGATGCCGCTGTCGGCAGCTGGTATTTCATACCCAACCCTCAGTAATGGGCATCCCCGATTTTGTAGCATTAATGTAAAGTATAAAGAACGACAGTAGACTAGATAGGAAGCAGAACGTCCAGGAGATTAGGTGAAAATACCAGTATGCCTTTTTCAGCCTCCTGGTTTACAGAGTACCCGGCACTTCCTATATTATTGAATGTAAGCTGTTGTTCCTTACCCTATATGTTGCACATTATACCAGAAAATAAAATTGGTAACCTTATTATATTATGCTTAAAAATACTTAAGAGAATATTAAAGCCATTCTTAAATCAATATAAATTATGTAGGCTTTCTTAAGGATTACAACATAATAAATATGATGGAATTATATTACACTATAGCATTATCTCGCATTAAATAGTTACTAGATTTTATGAGCATATACTAGAAAAAATATAGTCTGCTTCCCAAGTTTAATTGATTTCATTTATATCTCAGCTGTGATTTATAGAGCGTTGTGGTTTATTACCTTCCGACGATACATTTATTACCTTTGCAGTCTTGGAGACATAGATTCTATACATTAGTTCATCACTTTTTAGTGCTTGCCTTTGTTGTACGAAGGGAACAGAAACGACATGCTGCTAGACAAAACTGAGAAGCGAACGCAAAGGTCAAGTAGTATGATATCTCATTTCTGTACACCATCTCCGCAAAGAAGTGGTATAAAAACTTTAATTGAAAGCGAATGTGTTAAATATTTGCTGTGCCTTGAAACAGAAATTCCTTCTCATACCTGCTAGTATGATAATGTAACATTAAAAAAAATCAAAAAAATCCTGCAAAACATGATTCCTAAGGAACACATCTAATCCCAGACTTTCATTATAGCCAAGCATTGCACATGTACTTCTAGATATGGATCCAAGAGCAGAAATCTCAGTAACAAACTCATTGATCTCTTGCCCACTCTGTAATGCAGATTCTACCCTTTGGTGGCTGAAATATTAATAACATCGGATCACCAGCGGTTTTCTAGGTGTGCAAATCTCTAAAGGTTTTTTTCTTTATCCCGTCTGAAGCCTGCAATGCTGAATATGCAAATTTGTTTCTGCTTAACCAAATGGTCGATGATGTATAAATACTGGTAGAATGCATCATTTTTTACATTATATAAATGGACGCTACTATTGCTGTATATAACTGTATTTTACAATTAAACACGCCCACTGGTCCCAAATTTACTAGTTTAAGGTCCATTCTAGTTTGGGCTACTGGAAGTGTTTCCTTAAAACTGATGTGGCATTTTGATTCTTGGTTGCCTGAGATGGACAGACAAAGGGCAGTATTCAATTAGTGTCGGATCCTCTCCGACGGGCTAAAAACCTGTCGAAACGCCTGCAAATTCGACAAAATATGTGGATCCATGGCTAATCCACCGATCCACGTGTTTTCTGACGAGTCGGGAAAACTGCACTGGACTTGAATAGGTCGAATCCAGATTCAACCTAAAAAAGTCGGAACTGATGTCGGATTAGTTGAATAGACCCAATAATCTCTTGGATTTTATTGATTTTGCATATGGTTTGCAGTGACTAAACAATGGGTTATAAACTTGAAAAAGTCTTGTGCCAGGACATTGCTTGAAAATGAGAGATCGAGGAAACGGAGACATCAGAGGGAACTGAATGGTTCACCTGAGCGGGTTAGACAGTCTTCCATTGTTTCAAGACTGGGCCTGTAAAAGATAATGGTAGTCTTCAATGGTGCGCGATCTAAATGTCTGAGACCTTCATGCTAATGTGGCCACCGATAGCTTCTTGTTGAGCCCGCAGTCAGCAGTCCAGGGTGGCAAATATGGCTGGTCTTTCTGCAAGCTCTACTAGGGGCATCTGTGACAAACCGTTCTGACTCTAGAACGCTGATAAGTATACTCTATAATATAATATAATTATAAATATAATATAATTATAATCTATTAGAACAAGTACTCATGAGCCTGTTGGCGTTATTAGAACTTTAGTATCAATATACCAAGCTGTAATTGGTTGGAATTTTTATGATACCTGCTATGGCATGTTAGCAGTTACCATGTGATGGCCACATAACTGTACCTAATATAGAAGTTATACGGAACTAAGCAAATACATGCCACTGCTATGGGTGTTGTAAGTGACCTTATGGGTAACACTATGCATATGTCGCCGAATGAGAGCATTGATTGATTGAATGACTGACGGATGGAGTCGTCAAACTGTGATCTGTCAACGAGCTAAGACCTCAGATGGAAACCTTTTCTTCTCTAGAATATACACAATCTTCATTATGCTGAACTCCAATTTGCTCATATGGTTTTGACCGTGCCTCCAGGCAACCTGGAATTAGAGGAGTTGGAATTTGGTCATACAATTGCAATGGTGTTCATAAGTTGGAAAGACCCTTTTTACTACAGGCCCAAATTACCTTTGACTTCATTGTGATTGAGCTGTGGGGCGCATGCGCAGTTGAGACCTGATCGGCTGCTGTGCGAAAACGCACAGCAGCCATCAGGTCTGCATTAGGCCCATAGTTTGCTCCATTAAAGAATTATTAAACGTAACCATTGATTTATCAAATCTTCTGAACTGGATAAGCAGAGATGTTGTCCAAACCACTGATGAGATTCTGTCTATCATTTTTTGACAAAATAATACCCCTTTTCCACCAAAGTCCTGGGTCTGACCTGGGATTTGGAATGCGGTGCACACTGCACACTGGTGCAGTGCCGACGCTTGGTGATACCGTCATCTCCAAGCGCCGGAAACTCCAGATCTCACATGAACACCGGACTGGCAGCGGGGTAAGGGTGGGTGATGTACATTCGGGAGGGTGTCTGATCCCTGGTGACAGCTGTTCACAGACACCGTTCTGATCTTTCCGGTTATCTGCTATTTTTGACCAATCACCACACTCTAAACGAGTCCTAGGTCGGATGACCCGGGGTACCCATTTACACTGCCCCTTAACCTGGGGAGCTGTTCCCACTGTGCAAAAACCCGGGTTGAGGCATCTTCATGTGCAAATATGTGAGTTTTTGAAGGCAGTGGAAAAGGGGTATAATTGATGGCTAGACTCTGGTTGCTCTGGGCAGCGCTTGTCCTCTATAGAATGTTTGATAAATATCACCCTTAAAGTATAGCATGAATAACCTGGCTTTACTTTCCAAGCAGCTTCACCCCATGACACTTTAGGGATATATAGGGAAGGATCACGGGTTAAAATAGCATCTAATAAATGCCCACAATGATTTTTTTCCAGCAGCTCTCCTGCACAGTAAATCATTGTGTGTACATCCGTCCCCAGAGCCCTGCTCCCGATAGGTGATGAAGGGGACTATATATTTAATGTGTTTATATATAATGGCCATGGTTGGCCAATATTTTTCAGAATACCATATAACAAGGTTTTATTATAGCTTGACAATTTCTCAGGGTGGACCGCCATTTCTGCAGGTGGATTA
Source organism: Pseudophryne corroboree (assembly GCF_028390025.1). NCBI lineage: Eukaryota > Metazoa > Chordata > Amphibia > Anura > Myobatrachidae > Pseudophryne > Pseudophryne corroboree. Next base: position 89,821,109 of record NC_086448.1, read on the forward strand.
GGTGTAGCGCCCTACCCCTGCTGGATTCAGCATTTTAATCTCGTTCAGTTCACTGTGTGACCTATCATAGGGGGTAAAGCAGACTGGATCAGCAATCGCAGTATGAAAAACTTTGTGGAGTGCACACGCGCAGCAGCCGCACTGCGTGTGTGCACCCCGGGAGCCCAGTGAGATTCTATCAGCATCTCTCTGGCTGCAATCACCTCTGCCTGATTGACAGGCAGAGACGGTCGCGGGGCGGGAGGGGGCATGCCAACGGTGTTAGAACGCCGTTGGGGGGGGCAGGCCGCGGAGGCTGCTTGACGTCACACACAGCCGCTGCGACCCGTAATGCGGTGGGTAGCTCCCTGCCACCACGCAGGAACAAAACCATCGCCGCCGTGCTTTTGTACCTGTGCGGGGAGGGGGGGGGGGGGGCAAGGCCTGACATGCGGGGCGAACTAGCCCCGGCATGTCAGAGTAAATGATCGTAGATGTGCTGTGTTAAATATAGTACACCTACGATCAGATCTGAATTACCCCCTTAGGCAGTTACAAGCATCCAGTGTGCACATAGGCTAAGAAAGCGTGATTGGCGATGGTAGTGGGAACACGGCTAGTGAGCTAAACTCCTGCTCAGTATGTTTCATGTATGTGCTAAATCCCTTTTTTCAAACCATTCAGGAACTGCATTTACTTCATCAACCCTATACCTCTTATACCTGCTGCTCAAACCAAACAGGTACATGGGAACTTGGTGGCCATATATAACAGGGATTGTCTAATTGTAAGCAGCTCTAAGTGATGATCTAAGAATGGTTCATATCCCTGCACTATGGCTACTGTTTAAATTTCACGTTTCAATCCTTTAGCAACTGTTATATTGTATTCACATCATACATTAAGTGTTCAATGACTGACTTACACAACAATCAGTATGAATAATTTAGGCAAATACCCAGAAATGTGTCAGTTAAGGTTAGAGCTTTCTTGTTGATTATTACAAAGGTCATGCTAACGTGGGCTCGCCCGTGGTGACAAGATAATTAGCACAAATTTGCAGCGAAACAGCCAGTTTTGAGTCTCTGCTCAGGAGGACACAGGAAAGTGTGTAACAAAAACACCTAAATAATCAAACAGACTTAGGTACCGGGGAGGGGGGAACAACTAGAGGTCAGTGCAGCCTTTAATGACATTACTCAGTCTGTCTTCAGAGTCCAAGTAATATCAGCAGACTGTTATAGATAAAGTGGTTATTGGTGATAGATAATAGAACTATGAATGAGAATAATAATTCCCAATTTCTAAACATTTTCAGCTTGTTTATGGCCATGATTTTTTTTCTGCATCCAAGGGAACGATGTGGATTTCTAGTGATCTGAGATATACAGTATGCATATAGTTAGTAGCCATATTTGTTTTTCAAATTTAGTAAACTTAGCAGGTTGTTGGATCTGTAACTGTACCCAAGCCCCTGTCCTTCCCATTTCAGTAAGGAAGTGGGAGGAAATCAGGAGAGTTCCTTCCTTTTCTGAAAATCAGGGAGAACTTTATCTTCTAATCTTTCAGGAATTTCTATAGACAGATGCTACCAGATTGGAAATTCTGGGTCTGGGACTCGGGGTCGACAGCACAAAGGTCGACACACTTTAGGTCGACGCCAATTGGTCGACACACATTAGGTCAACAGGGTCAAAAGGTCGACAACAAGGTCGACATGGAAAAAGGTCGACATGAATTTTTAATGTTTTTTTGGTGTCGTTTTCTTCGTAGAGTGACCGGGAACCCGAATTAGTGCACCGCGTCCCCTCGCATGGCTCGCTTCGCTCGCCATGCTTCGGGCATGGTGCCTTCGCTCCGCTCCGCTTCGCTCGGCACACTTTACCGTTCCAATCGTAGTCCACGTGGATCGTTAAGTATGAAAAGGTTCAAAAAAAGAAAAAAATCGTGAAAAACTCATGTCGACCTTTTTCCATGTCGACCTTGTTCCTGTCGACCTTTTGACCCGGTCGACCTAATGTGTGTCGACCAATTGGCGTCGACCTAAAGTGTGTCGACCTTTGTGCTGTCGACCTGGAGTCCGGATACCGGAAATTCTACTGTTGGAAATATCACTACAATTCCAGGAAACTGCTAGTGTCAAAATGCTATCTGATAATCTGATAGTAAATTGTTCAGATAAGTAAAGTAGAACCCACATATTATTGCAGAGGACCTACAGAAAGGTTTACCTGACACCTGAGTATTGAGCCAAAGGTCCATAGTAAGTCATAGTGTACACTAAATGGATCCTGGTGGACCTTTTTTATGACCTCATCACAGAAGTTGATGTTTGGCATATGTGTCAGCATGAAGATTAGAGAAAGTTTATTCAAATCGAAATGCGTCCGTGGATTTGTGCTCCAGGCTGAACATCAGCTGGCAGGTTCCCAGGAACTTGTTGTGGTTTTAAACACTTTTTAACTTGATTCAGTTGGTTGTTGCAGGCTATAAGTAATGTTTTATGATGATATGCTATTTTATATTTATTTTTCTTGGCTTTATTTATCTTGAAAAAAACGTTTTTTAAGCTTCTTCGTTTTTCAAGATAACTTTGAAATTGATGATTTTTTAGTGCTACTCTTCCAGATGCAGCCCCCCTAAGGGGGTCTCAAAGGGGGCTGATCAGTAAGGCTGTTTATTGAGTAGAGAACATTTCCTCTGCTCCATACGTTTCTCAAAACACATTTTTTTATTTTTATATTGGTAAGGAGAGAACAGAGAATGTCCATATCTTCATCTGCTCTGTCCCACAACCCACCTGTGCTGCGGCTCCTCACTCTTCCACTGGCTGTGGCACATGTGGACCCTTCCCTCTGACGTCACGAGTGGTGAGTCACATGACCACACTGCGCATGCATCAGATCGGCACATGCCTTCAGCTATTAAGGACATCTTTTGTGTTTGTGAAAGCTGTTGTGCCGGCCTGGGAAGATCTACTGGGACAATCTGCTGGGGCAGACTGTTTCCTCTTTGAAAATAGATATAAATATGGCAATAATGCTAAACCAGTATGCTGCGAAAGGTGTTGATATCAAAATTATTTTTTACTCATCTCTATAAAAAGAGACCTTAGTAGTATCACTTATTAAAGTAAAGCCAACACCATCATCTCACACTTTTACCCATCTCTATTCACCTCCCCTTCGGTCCAGAGCCGGCCATAGGCATAGGCAAACTAGGCAATTGCCTAGGACATTTGATATGCCTAGGGGCATCAGCAGCTTCTGCTGATTAAAATTATATGCGGCATGCCTATATTCTGTGTGTAGCATTTCATATGCAGATACAGCACAGTCTCACACAGTATATAGGCATGCTGCATATCCGTTTAATCAGCAGAAGCTGCTTGTGCATCCTAGCCACATAGCAATGCAAATAAGATGAATTTTCATTAAAAAAAGGTGCCCGATGATAGCATTGAGGCAAGATTTATGAGGACACATTTGTATCCAAGCAGAGGCAGAGGTCACAGTGTTAGTGGCAGTGTGAGTGCTGTGTGCATGTGAGTGGGTTGGTTGTGCAGTAGTGTTCGGAATATGTGTAAGGAGCATTATGTGTGTCATGCAAAAATGCATTAATAATGTGCAACATATGTGTAAAGGGGCACTATGTGTGTCATTATGTGTATAAGGGCATTAATAATGTGTGGCATATGTGTAAGTGACATTATGTGTAAAAGGGCATTAATAAAGGTTGTCATTATGTTTATAAGGACATTAATGTGTCTCATAAGTGTAACGGGCATTACTGTGTGGAATTGTGTATAAATGCATTACTAATGTGTGGCATTATGTGTATAAGGTGCTCTACTATGTGGCATTGTGTATAGAAAGGGGACTACTGTGTCATCTAATGTGAATAAAGAGCAATAGGGTGTGGTGTAATGTGAATAAGGAGCAATTCAGTGTGCTGTAATGTGAATAAGGGGCTCTACTGTGAGGAGTAACGTTTATAAGGTAAAGTGATACTACTGTGGGATGTAATATGAATTATGGACACTATCGCATGATAAAATGTGAATAAAGTTGCACTACTGTGTGACGTAATTGGAATTGGGGTTACTATTGTGTGGCCATGCCCCTTGCCAGCAAAAACACACCCCTTTTTGGGCTGTGCGTCAAATGTGCGAACTGTTCCTATTTAAAATATAGGGGGTACATACACCAAAATAAGGACTGCTATGGGGGAGGGGTGCTGGTGCTGGGAAAGAGGTGCAAGGTCAGAGGCGGAACCAGCGGTGGTGCTGGGGGGCACCAGCCAAAATCTTGCCTAGGGCATCATATTGGTTAGGGCCGGCTCTGCTTCTCTCTCTCTTTTTCTCTCTCCCCCTCTTCATCTTCATCCCTCCCATGCTGCAGCGGGTGTGGTAGAGAAGAGCTGCAGTAATTAGTTGAACAATCAATAGGTCAACCCCATATGTTCGACATGATTAGGTCGACTGGGTCAGAAGGTTAAAATGGAAAAGTTAGACGGAAGAAAAGGTCTACATGGAAATGGATTGACACAAAAAAAAGTCTGCACAAGTTTTTTTTTTCTCTTATTTGGGACGTCATTTTCTATGTTTCATCATACATGACCACTGTTAGTGCAAACATGTACCCTTGCGGCCTCTCTTTGCTCGCTATGCTTCGGGCAAGGTGCCTCGCTCCACTGCCGCAGCCCTCAGCACAGGTTATTATTCCAAATCGAGGTCCACGTGAATGGTAAATCCAGCAAGAGCTGAACAATATTTGAAACCCCCCAAAAACATACCAGCCGTTGTCATGTCGACCTTGAGCACCTTTTGACTCTGTTGACCTAATTGTGTTGAGCTATTGATTGTCCATCTAGACACTCAGTAACGGATCTTGCCACGGGCAAGCAGGACTTTTGCCCGGGGCGCCGCACCGTGGCAAGATCCGCTACTGTGCCCCCCGCTGCCTGCTGTGTCCCCCGCTGGTCCCCCGCTGTGAAGTGAACTAGATGCTAAGCGTCTAGTTTCCTTTCGTGGAGAGGACCTTTGCTGTGCGGTGCGCGATGACGTCATCGCGCACCGCACAGCATTGTGGGACTGGCACAGAAGCTAGGGGTCATAATTGACCTCTAGTGTCTGTCTATGCTGTGCTATGGGAGAGACGCCATGACGTCTCTCCCATAGATTCGAGGAGAGGAGCGGCGCCGGCCGAGGTCTGCAGCGGTCGGGAATCAGGAGCGGGGATAGTAAGTATTCATTTTTTTTTCTTTCTCTTTCAGCGGCGCTACTCTACAGGGGGCACAAATGGGGGCGTAACTGACCACGCCCCCGTATGAAGCCACACCCGTATTTTTTTGCCCGGGGCGCCACAATGGGTAGAACCGGCCCTGTAGACACTGTCATCCGGATACCGCTGTAGCAGAGAAGAACTGTCTTTATCATTTACGTTAACCCTGCTAAAGTTTTGTGCCCGTTGCCTGTTACATGGAAATCCACATAAACACATGGGATGCAGTTAAAGTACCGGCTGTCGGGATGCCGGCGTTCAGGAGTCTGGTGGCGGAATCCCGACAGCCGGTGAAACACCGCCGGACGGAATCCCGACTTCTGCAGGGTATTCCCACTCAGTTTGTGGGTCCATGCCACCAACCGAGTGGGAATATAACCTGTGGAGAGTGAAGCGAGCCACTGGGCCTGTAGCGTGGCGAGTACAGCAAGCCCACGAGGGGACTCGATGCCTCGCTGCCAGGATTCCGACACAGACAAGATGCTGGTAAAAACTCTACTTGCCTGCTCTCCCGGAATGGGCGGGAGGCTCCCAAAAATCGGGCGACCCTCCCGGCCCCCCGGAAGAGCAGGCAATTCTCCTGATTTTTAGGTCCCCCCCTGCCTGCCCGCCCACTTAGTGCGTAAAGTGGGCGGTCCAGGCAGTCGATGACGCGATTCTTACTGAATCGCGTCATCATAGCCATGCCCCCTGCTGTATAATGCCTGTAATGGCGGTATTATAGAGCAGGAGGCGTGGCTTAAATGACATGCAGCGATAACCCCGCCCCAGCCCGACCCCCTATTCACGTCACAGCCCTGCCCCGCTCCCCTGCTGAGCCGACCTGGCTGCTCTCTCCCGGAGAGAGCAGCCAGGATGTCGGCATGCATAGGTAAAACACAGAGGCGTAGCTAGGGTTTTCGGAGCCCAAGGCAAGATGGAAAATGGCGCCCCCCCCAAAAAAAAAAACACAGCAAAAGAAGCATGTGCGCGCGCGCGCGCCGAATAAATGGGCGTGGCCACACACCAGAAGGGGTGTGGCCACTGAAAATGGCCCACAGTGCCAGTTACATTGCCCCACAGTGCCAGATACAATGCCACACAGTGCCGGATACATGCCCCACAGTGCCCCACAGTGCCAGATACATTGCCCCACAGTGCCAGATACATGCTCCATAGTGCCAGATACATTGCCCCACAGTGCCAGATACATTGCCCCACAGTGCCAGATACATGCCCCACAGTGCCAGATACATGCCCCACAGTGCCAGTTACATTGCCCCACAGTGCCAGTTACATGCCCCACTCAGTGACAGTTACCTGCCCCACTCAGTGCCAAATACATGCCCCACTCTGCCGCCAGGGTCACTCACCGCTTGTTAATATCTATGTGAGGGGAGCGCAGCACAGCGCTTCTCCTTCCCCTCACCGCTCCAGGTCTCCGGCGGCTGTCTGGCGCTGGTTCGCTAGCCAATCAGAGCTCGCGGACCGGCAGCCAATCAGGAGCCGGTCCACAAGCTCTGATTGGCTAACGCCGCCGGAGACCGGACACAGCAGCGCCTCACATTTCGTCGTGACAGGGGCGAGTGGGGCATGATGCCCTGGCCGCCGGCGGCACCCCCCTCTCCTGGGCATGCCAAGGCGTCCAGGGCACGTGCCCCACTCACCCTACCCTTGTTACGCCTCTGGTAAAACATATCGATTCCAAACGCATTATGCAGTCCAACATGAAGCCTGCATGAAGCTGATTCTGTCTTCCATGATTGACAAGGACATGGAGAATGCAGGAGGCTGCATTAATAAACAACTGTTGTTCTGTGAGTTCCCTGTAACATTGCCCATAACAAAGCGGGATATTTCATGCCAGTTGCTGCAGAGATTCTGTCTCTGTGCCCTAATCCTCCGCACAGACTTTTCCTAAAGGAAAACCACAGCAAAGTTCCATCCCAGATTGTCCCTGACCATAATGTGACCAGCGAACGATAATCTCCAGCGTCCCTTTCTCTGCACTCATTAAATAATTTTCCTGCTGCACAAAAGTAGATGGCGTGCCAGTCGTATGGGCCGTGCATTTCAACAATTAATTAAATAATTTTAAATTTTTGAGTCTGTGCCGAACTCTTCAATTAGACGTTCAACATGTTCATTGTTCTTAGTCGGCTGCTATTTTTATTTGTTTAATTAAGCATTTGTTTCAGTTGTCATAGTGACAGGCTCAGTCGCTGTTTCCTTTCCGAGGAATTTAAAATAAAAAATCATTTTAAATGTAAGCATTATACACCATAATGAGTGGCACATTTGTTTTTTGTTAGATCTCCCCATAACCCGACAAAGTCTGTCTGCATAAAATCATTTAACGCCGTCGCATAATGTCATTTGCATTAGTGATTGGTTAGGGCTTCACCGTTGTACGGACTGTAATGTATGCATGTGCATTATTACAAGATTAACGTGCCACAGCCTCAATTACATGGGATTTGTGTATCTTTCGAAGAGTAATTCCAGAACAGACCTTTTCACCTTGGATTGTCTTCCGGATCAGCTGCAATGGTCATTGGTGGACCTCATGCTTTATTTGTGGAACTTCATGGGGGCAACAGATAAAATATTGTTATCAAACAAGATTATGTTCTGCACAGGTATGGGGCATTTTATCCAGAACCACTTATCCAGTTGTCCCAAACTTGCTGGAGAACAGTTGGAAGTCCTGGCCTTAGACATGATAATGTTTTCTAAATACATATGTAATATGTGCAGAGAGAGTTAGATTTGGCTGGGGTGTGATCAAACTGAAATCTAAATTGCAGTGTAAAAATAAAGCAGCCAGTATTTACTCAGCACAGAAACAAAATAACCCACCCAAATCTAACTTTCTCTGCACATGTTATATCTGCCACCCCTGCAGTGCACTTGGTTTTGCCCAACTGCTAACAAATTTGCTGCTGCGATCAACTCTGAATTATCCCCTATGTGAGGTTCTGACGGAATCTTGCTCTGAATGGAATCTGTCCACAATGGCGTCACGGGAATTAAACGCAACAAAGCCCTAAATATGCTTTATATAAAGAGCTTCAGCTTTTGAAATCGCATTTCTCGTTCCCATTACTCACTATCACACCATAAATACTAGGACTTTCTCCCAGATGAAGCTTTGCGCACATTAGAATGAATCACCTCCAGAGATAGTTTTTATGGCTTATTAGCCTTTAAATATTTCCAAGCTCCACTGTTGGTGAAGACAAGTTCTACCATACTGTCGTAGCTTAAATTAAGTGGAAAAATTGTGTTTATGCCTTTCTCAGGGATCTTCCTTATATTGCATATCAATTGATGAGCTTTTTAGTTTTGCATTTAATTGCTTGAAAGTTATGTCTGCCCAGTTTCATTTGAATTAATAAATGAAGTAAAAGCCTTTGAGAATTCTGCCTTAAAGTTCAAAAGAAACACAGTCATGTGTCTGGCATAATTATGTGCCTTAAAGGAGACAATGGTTAGCGAGAAGCATGAGTTTAATTATTACATATGCATTTATTAAATCTATATTGAATTTAAATATTTATGTTAATGTTGTATTCGTCTTTCATTTATGTAATTACTCCTAGAGGTTATTATGTAAAACTGACAGCCGTTAGCATGCGTTTGCTGGATTAGATGCATTCCTATTTGGAAAAGAGATTACCGTATTGTTTCTTTATCATCCAGATTGCTCTAGCAATGTGTATGGAGAATTCATCAGACGTGTTGTCCATTATAAAGAAGAAGTGGCCCATTTAGAAGACAAAGGGGCGTATTTATCACACCCCACATATAGCTAATGCAGAGATGTGATACTATTGCTGATTATCGCGCAGCAGAAATGAATTTGCTGGCAATTTCCATCTTTCAGATGCCGGGACAGAGCTTGGTCACAAGACCTGTCCCAGCAAAGGACAGGAAGCCAAGTGATAACTATGCGTATTGCCAATGTGCTGCAGATGGGCTGCACAGGCCTCAGTGCTGGCGACTTGGAAGATCCCCCTCCATTAAAATATGCTGTGAAGTAGCCTATAGGAAACTACGGTATAACCAACGCCATCAAGATTGTCACATCCCGGAATGCTTTGATTTCCTGAGCTTGGTAAATATCACTGTATAGCGATCGAAAACAGAGGAGGACATCAGATAACTTCAATATGTGCTGTGCTTACCCCTCAGATACATTCTGGGGATGCTTGAAATTTTCAGATAAAACCAAAGTATGTTTGAAAAGTTTTAATGGCTTTGTGACATTATGTAAAGCAAGAACCCCCCCCCCCCCCATGCTAGCAAGTTGTGCTTCTTCAGCTAACCCATGCTAGCAAGTAGTGCTTAATCAGCTAACCCATGCTAGCAAGTATTCAGCTTACCCATGCTAACAAGGAGTGCTTATTTAGCTAACCCATTCTAGCAGGTATTCAGCTTACCCATGCTAACAAGGAGTGCTTATTCAGCTATCCCATGCTAACAAGGAGTGCTTATTCAGCTAACCCATGCTAACAAGGAGTGCTTATTCAGCTAACCCATGCTAACAAGGAGTGCTTATTCAGCTAACCCATGCTAGCAAGGAGTGCTTATTCAGCTAACCCTCAGCTAACCCATGCTAACAAGGAGTGCTTATTCAGCTAACCCATGCTAACAAGGAGTGCTTATTCAGCTAACCTATGCTAGCAAGGAGTGCTTATTCAGCTAACCCATGCTAACAAGGAGTGCTTATTCAGCTAACCCATGCTAACAAGGAGTGCTTATTCAGCTAACCTATGCTAGCAAGGAGTGCTTATTCAGCTAACCCATGCTAACAAGGAGTGCTTATTCAGCTAACCCATGCTAACAAGGAGTGCTTATTCAGCTAACCCATGCTAACAAGGAGTGCTTATTCAGCTTACCCATGCTAACAAGGAGTGCTTATTCAGCTAACCCATGCTAACAAGGAGTGCTTATTCAGCTAACCCATGCTAACAAGGAGTGCTTATTCAGCTAACCCATGCTAACAAGGAGTGCTTATTCAGCTAACCTATGCTAGCAAGGAGTGCTTATTCAGCTAACCCATGCTAACAAGGAGTGCTTATTCAGCTAACCTATGCTAGCAAGGAGTGCTTATTCAGCTAACCCATGCTAACAAGGAGTGCTTATTCAGCTAACCCATGCTAACAAGGAGTGCTTATTCAGCTAACCCATGCTAACAAGGAGTGCTTATTCAGGTAACCCATGCTAACAAGAAGTGCTTATTCAGCTAACCCATGCTAACAAGGAGTGCTTATTCAGCTAACCTATGCTAGCAAGGAGTGCTTATTCAGCTAACCCATGCTAACAAGGAGTGCTTATTCAGCTAACCCATGCTAACAAGGAGTGCTTATTCAGCTAACCCATGCTAACAAGGAGTGCTTATTCAGCTAACCCATGCTAACAAGGAGTGCTTATTCAGCTAACCCATGCTAACAAGGAGTGCTTATTCAGCTAACCCATGCTAACAAGGAGTGCTTATTCTGCTAACCCATGCTAACAAGGAGTGCTTATTCAGCTAATCCATGCTAGCAAGGTGTGCTTATTCAGCTAACCCATGCTAACAAGGAGTGCTTATTCAGCTAACCCATGCTAACAAGAAGTGCTTATTCAGCTAACCCATGCTAACAAGGAGTGCTTATTCAGCTAACCTATGCTAACAAGGAGTGCTTATTCAGCTAACCCATGCTAACAAGAAGTGCTTATTCAGCTAATCCATGCTAACAAGAAGTGCTTATTCAGCTAACCCATGCTAACAAGGAGTGCTTATTCAGCTAACCCATGCTAACAAGGAGTGCTTATTCAGCTAACCCATGCTAACAAGAAGTGCTTATTCAGCTAACCCATGCTAACAAGGAGTGCTTATTCAGCTAACCCATGCTAACAAGGAGTGCTTATTCAGCTAACCCATGCTAACAAGAAGTGCTTATTCAGCTAACCCATGCTAACAAGAAGTGCTTATTCAGCTAATCCATGCTAACAAGAAGTGCTTATTCAGCTAACCCATGCTAACAAGGAGTGCTTATTCAGCTAACCCATGCTAACAAGGAGTGCTTATTCAGCTAACCCATGCTAACAAGAAGTGCTTATTCAGCTAACCCATGCTAACAAGGAGTGCTTATTCAGCTAACCCATGCTAACAAGAAGTGCTTATTCAGCTAACCCATGCTAACCAGGAGTGTTTATTCAGCTAACCCATGCTAACAAGAAGTGCTTATTCAGCTAACCCATGCTAACAAGGAGTGTTTATTCAGCTAACCCATGCTAACATGGAGTGCTTATTCAGCTAACCCATGCTAACAAGGAGTGCTTATTCAGGTAACCCATGCTAACAAGGAGTGCTTATTCAGCTAACCCATGCTAACAAGGAGTGCTTATTCAGGTAACCCATGCTAACAAGGAGTGCTTATTCAGCTAACCCATGCTAACAAGGAGTGTTTATTCAGCTAACCCATGCTAACAAGAAGTGCTTATTCTACTAACCTATGCTAACAAGGAGTGCTTATTCAGCTAACCCATGCTAACAAGGAGTGCTTATTCAGCTAACCCATGCTAACAAGGAGTGCTTATTCAGCTAACCCATGCTAACAAGAAGTGCTTATTCAGCTAACCCATGCTAACAAGAAGTGCTTATTCAGCTAACCCATGCTAACAAGGAGTGCTTATTCAGCTAACCCATGCTAACAAGGAGTGCTTATTCAGCTAACCCATGCTAACAAGAAGTGCTTATTCAGCTAACCCATGCTAACAAGGAGTGCTTATTCAGCTAACCCATGCTAACAAGGAGTGCTTATTCAGCTAACCCATGCTAACAAGGAGTGCTTATTCAGCTAACCCATGCTAACAAGAAGTGCTTATTCAGCTAACCCATGCTAACAAGAAGTGCTTATTCAGCTAATCCATGCTAACAAGGAGTGCTTATTCAGCTAACCCATGCTAACAAGGAGTGCTTATTCAGCTAACCCATGCTAACAAGGAGTGCTTATTCAGCTAACCCATGCTAACAAGAAGTGCTTATTCAGCTAACCCATGCTAACAAGGAGTGCTTATTCAGCTAACCCATGCTAACAAGAAGTGCTTATTCAGCTAACCCATGCTAACATGGAGTGCTTATTCAGCTAACCCATGCTAACAAGGAGTGTTTATTCAGCTAACCCATGCTAACAAGAAGTGTTTATTCAGCTAACCCATGCTAACAAGAAGTGCTTATTCTACTAACCTATGCTAACAAGGAGTGCTTATTCAGCTAACCCATGCTAACAAGGAGTGCTTATTCAGCTAACCCATGCTAACAAGAAGTGCTTATTCTACTAACCTATGCTAACAAGGAGTGCTTATTCAGCTAACCCATGCTAACAAGGAGTGCTTATTCAGCTAACCTATGCTAACAAGAAGTGCTTATTCAGCTAACCCATGTACTTTGGTGGAAACCTATTCTTCCCAGCAAAACCCGTTGCTGTTGATGTCACCAGAAAGTGTTTCGTACTGTCCCTCTGCAGTTGCGCCTATAAATAAGTAAAACTTCAAATACCCTTGTATCCCATACCTTCCAACTTTAGTGCTCCCAGGATGAAGTCACGGGGGTCGTGGCATGCCAAGGGCGTGGCCATGTTACAGTTGTGTTTGACCAAAATCCAGATTGGTGTGACCACGTCACCAGAGGTGCGCTGGCAACTGTAACGCCTATCTTTTGCCGCACGCAATGGAGGGTGCTGAAAAGGAATCTCTCCCAGCTTCCTTTTACATTAATATTAGAATGCTTGGAGGTGGTACAGTGTTCTGTTTCCGACAGGACACGAGTTGTCCGTATTCAACATCTGCATAGCACCAGTTTGGGCAGAATGATCTACTCCTGTATCTTCACTACCAAATTCTTTGTAGATCTATTTCTACAGAAAGAGATAGAAAAGAGCTGAACTCTCACTAATAATACCAGTGCAGCAAAGGCGTTATCACGCCTTGAGAACCGCCAGTAGTATTATATAGGGAGTTCCTGCACTTCTGTATTGGGATTGATTCCTCCAGTCCAGGCAAAGACTGAATTGGAGGAATCATTCCCAATAGAAGCAGAAGCGCAGGATCTCATATACATTTCTGCAGAAAGCTTATTCCGTAGTGTTAACGTTGTAAAGCTTCAAGTTCTAGTGCATGTAATTGCTCTGCAGCGCCGTGTTCTGTTTCTCTAATGGCTGCGCCGCTGGTGGGGGATTTGTGTTGCACGTATGTAGTGTTGTGTTTTACCAGCAGTTTGCTGTGATGTGATCACCAGTACCCCATGCTCATGTGTTAAACACACGGATCACCCAGCGTGGCGGATGCCTTTGCAATCTCTTCCTGAGTTCCCGTGCTGAGCTGTAAGGCTGGAACCGTGCTGGGCAAATGTAGAATCATTCTCGCCTCAGCAGGCTCAGGGCTGCTCGGCAGTGTCAGGTGGTGACCAGCTGGGGCGCAGATGAACGGTGCAAATAGAACACACGCACAATTTCTCTATTTGCGTAAAAAAAAAAAAAGAACGATGGGACGGTTGTATGCGAACGTTTCTGCGTAAGAGAAGTCAGTGCATAGAATACACTCTAGTAAATAGAAACGTAAAGCATTTCATTGTTCAGTATGCCAGGAATACAACACATTGCTCAGCAGTAATATAGTAATATCAATGGTAGGCTTAAATATCAATAAAAGTAGAGGAATTACTTAACTAGCGCTCTTTGATGTTCTGTTCTTTGCTGAATTTCAACAATTATTTCCTCATTACGAAGTAGTTGAACCAGATATGTAAAATGAGAAAGGTTCATATAGTGTAATACAGTTTATTACATAAATGACATAATAGATTAAGATAGATTAAAATGACAATTTCTAAATGGATTAGTACAGTAGCCCCTTTGAGAATGGGCAATTGGTCAGATATCCAATCAGGAGAACAATTACCGGAGGTGTTGGAACTGCAAACAGTTCAATAACAGCATGAGAGTCCGTGGGAAAAAGATTCCCGGGATAGTCCCCACAGGCAGGCAGCTGTCCAGGTAATCGTCACCGTTTTCGGATAAGCTGAAAGTGTCAGGTGTCCACCGACGCGTTTCTACCCTTGGCTAGGGTCTTTTTCAAGGTGCAAGTAACAACTGACACTCATCCAGTAGCTATTTAAATACATTTTGTCCAATCGCTGCGCTCCGCCCTCAGCTGAACCCTATACACAAATTTACTACAAGTCCCATGGTTCTGCTGGCGGCGGGCGTATCGCCGTCATTGTACGTCAAGTGCCGGGTGTGTAGTCATGGAAACCGCGACTCCCCCTTGGTTTGCGTCTTGCCGGTAACCATGGAATCCCGCACTTCCTCCTCTTCCGTCCGTCACTTCCTGTCCGTCCTCAATCTCCGCTTATGGAACAGAAAAGTTCTTTAAGATACTAAATCACAATGGGGTCAGCTTCTTACTAACACTCCTAACATCTAGTAAAAACAGAAATGAATTGGAATAGGAAAATAGAATCAAATATAGATCCTCTAGTTCAGACGTCACTTCCGGTGACGTCATCATACACAAATAAACAACATCTGATCCTGTAATAAATCAGATACAGTGAAGTATACAGTGCAAACAAGAAATGTTATATTATACCTTTAAGGATGCATTTGTATACAATGGAATGTACAATGCCAACAAAAAATCTTATAACTTTTGGGATGCATTTGTATATGTTTAGACATTTATAGGAACCATTTAACTTCAAAATCTGCATTCAAGCCATCTGGTTTAAGGGTACCCAACTCATATATGGCTTTCATTTCTGCTATTGCTAATTGTTTATCTAGATCTTTCCTTCTCCATGATCCTTTTATATGTCTTAGCCCATAGAAACACTTGATACCCGATGTACAGCTATTGTGTTGAACCCGAAAGTGCTCAGAAAGTGCATGAGTGGTCAATCCTTTCTTTATATTTCGTAGGTGCTCGCCTATTCTTATTTTTAGCGATCTAGACGTACGACCTACGTACCACATTCCGCAGGTGCATTCCAGCGCATACACCACATTGGACGTATTACATGTAATAAAATCATTTATTTTAAAACACCTTTTATTAATTTTTACTTCCAGGGTTTTACTTCCATCTCCTTTTACTCCCCTACATCCTAAGCATAGCCCACACCGAAAAAAACCTTTCGACTTAATTGTACCCATATGTCATTTATGTAATAAACTGTATTACACTATATGAACCTTTCTCATTTTACATATCTGGTTCAACTACTTTGTAATGAGGAAATAATTGTTGAAATTCAGCAAAGAACAGAACATCAAAGAGCGCTAGTTAAGTAATTCCTCTACTTTTATTGATATTTATACACTCGGGTGAAGGGTGAAGGAAACCTTCAAAAGAGGTAATACTGATAAGCAGCTCTTTAGTGCGCACGGAATTCACCACTATCTTTGCAATGGTAGGCTTGTCCGCCAGTGTTCTGCTTTTGGCAAAAGGTTGTGTACCAACCAGGAGAGACTCAGCCATCGTTTAGCTGAACAGCTTTTCTATGCTCCTTGCACTTTTACTATGTATCCGGAAGTGATCCCCCCCCCCCCACCACCTTCCTCCAAAAGCCACGACTTAAGACTAAAATCCTCCTGTCCGTCTTTGGGGTAACAATTGCCCGTTTTTGGGTCTGTTCCTAAGAGTCTGATGTGGAGATGAATGCAAGTCCGTCTGCGGCGTATGCCTTGCGTCAATTCGCACTGCGCTTGCGCTGGAACTGAGTGCCCACAAGGACACGCTAATGTTGTATGCGTCATCAATGATTTATCTCCACTTGCAACTAGATGGGGATAACTGGTCTGTAATAGGGTATTCCTGCAACAGTAGCGTACAGTGTGTGCGTGGTGACAGAATTGCAGGCTACGCAGTGTGATTCGTATACCGAATTACGCCTGCTCACAGATGCGTCTTGAAGAGGACAGATTTAAATGTGCGCTAACGATTATGAAGTATACGGATGGGGGGGGGGGGTGTTCCACATACAGTATATACGCAGCTAGTTCTATGCATGCACTGAGGGAGCAGTAGCAGCCGACCTGCGGCAATTCCGCAATTCCGAAATCTCTAAATTAATTGATCCTTTGTTGGCTCCCAAAAGTTTTCAACTCCAGATCATTCTATATACATCCAATGATTTTCAGTGCCTTGTAGGGTTCTATAGGAGTGAATATTCCATAATAAAACTATCTTTATTACATTTTGTCTTGCGCAGTGTGCGCACTTTTGTATGAAATAAAAGCAAATGACAGTATGTTGTGTGGATAACATTTTACTGTTTTATTGTTGGTCCCTAAATTCTGCCAGTTGTTTTCTTTGTGGGTTTTGTTCTTTTTCTTGTGGTGTAATACTGTATAACTTTATGCTACAAAATATGTATCAGGGCTGTGTTATCACTAATTAGTATTGTCTGTAGCCTAGGTGGCCAGAACCAAACTCAATAACAGGAAGGATATCTCCGTGGGTGAGACTGACTGCTGTGTGATGCTCATGTAGGGCCACAGTGGGTCTTCACACAGAAGGATTTAAAAATCAATGTCCAGAGAAAGACGCTACTTTGTATTAAAAAACACATGATTAGCGTCCGTTTAAGTGTGACAACATGGGTTAGTGGAGTAGGTGGGTGTATATTATGGAATATACGCTTTATAGGATTGTACTGTAATTGTTTCCATGGAGTACTTACCATATTCTTAACTTGACAATGTTGAGGTCTTTATGTTGACCTTGTATAATTGTTTGTTTGTTTTGTTTGTCCATGCTTGAGTTCAGATGAAAAATCTAATTGAGGTACTAATTAAGTCACGTGCTCAAGCACGAGTATCCTTAAAACCTAGACTGCAATGGCGAGTTTGGGGAACTCCGGTTTTAAAGGATTCCTGCTCCCATCTCTAAAACCAATATTCTAAGCTATTTATTTAGAATATTTCAGAATCTGATATTGTCGTGTACAAATCAGTGCTATTTATACTGCAACTTCAACTAAAGCCTTCAGTTGCCACTTCAGATGTAAGACTGTATATTGATCACTGTGTCGACTTTGATTCATTTCCCTGATGTTGCGGAATTCTGTGAAATGCATGTAAATCACTCACTAGCTTGAGCTGGAGGCAAATTAGTTTACATATTAAGTGCACTGCCCTGTGGAAAGTTTCAGTGTTTAAAGCAGATCATCCTTATATTTTATAGCAATTACTGTATCTGTGTACATGGGAATTGTATGCTTGTACCGTATAATAATCTATCTATCTATCTATCTATCTATCTATCTATCTATCTATCTATCTATCTATCTATCTATCTATCTATCCCTCTCTCTCTATACATATATATATTATCATTAAGTTTTACAATTTACAGTTTGTGGAGTAAAGCCGAGTACACACTAGATGTAATTTTAAACTAAATTGCTGATAACGACCATTCGTTGAGACAATTTTTTTTCATCATAAAGTGTGTACGCACTCTATTGCTAGTGACGCACGCTCCCATGGGTCGCTAGCGACGTCCTCTGTCGTCTGTACATGAAATTCCATTTAGAAAATGTAGCTAACAGCTAGGAGCAAATCATCCAGTGTGTACGCTACCAACTATGAACGATATGTTAAATTAGGCTGAAACCCCTTTGGTAGTGCTGAATGACTCACGTATATCGTTTTGGTCGTTTGTAAAATCTCTCGGTTTTTACGCACAATGTTGTTTGTCCGGGAGTTCAAGGGAAATCGTGAGCGATATCGTGTGACCAGAGCCGGCCCTAACCATTATGATGCCCTAGGCAAGATTTTGGCTGGTGCCCCCTAGCACCACCGCTGGTACCACCTCTGACAGTGCACCTCTTTCCCAGCACCATCACCCCTCACCCATAACAGTCCGTATTTTGGTGTTTGTACCCCCTATATTTTAAATAGGAACAGTTCGCACATTTGGCGCACAGCCCAAAAAGGGGTGTGTTTTTGCTGGCAAGGGGCATGGCCACACAATAGTAACCCCAATTCCAATTACGCCACACAGTACTGCAACTTTATTTACATTTGATCATGTGATAGTGTCCAGAATTCAT
Source organism: Pseudophryne corroboree (assembly GCF_028390025.1). Classification (NCBI taxonomy): domain Eukaryota; kingdom Metazoa; phylum Chordata; class Amphibia; order Anura; family Myobatrachidae; genus Pseudophryne; species Pseudophryne corroboree. Next base: position 89,839,454 of record NC_086448.1, read on the forward strand.
ATTACATCCCACAGTAGTATCACATTACCTTATAAATGTTACTCCTCACAGTAGAGCCTCTTATTCACATTACATCACACTGAACTGCTCCTTATTCACATTACACCACACCCTATTGCTCTTTATTCATATTAGATGACACAGTAGTGCCCTTTCTATACGCAACGCCACATAGTAGAGCACCTTATACACATAATGCCACACATTAGTAATGCATTTATACACATAATTCCACACAGTAGTAATGCCCCTTACACATTATTAATGTCCTTATAAACATAACGCACCTTACACATTATGACAACCTTTTATTAATGCCCTTTTACACATAATGTCCCTTACATATATGCGGCACATTATTAATGCCCTTGTACACATGACACACATAGTGCACCCTACACATTTGCTGCACATTATTAGTGCCCCTATACACGCAATGACACACATACAGTAGTACCCTGTTACACATATGCCGCACATTATTAATGCCCTTATACACATAATGACACACATAGTGCCCCTTATACATATGTTGCACAATATTAATGCATTTTTACATGACACATAATGCTCCTTACACATATTCTGAACACTATTGCACAACCAACCCACTCACATGCACACAGCACTCACACTGCCACTAACACTGTGACCTCTGCCTCTGCTTGGATACAGATGTGTCCTCATAAATCTTGTCTCAATGCTGTAACGTTGGGCACCTTTTTTTATGAAAATGCATCTTATTTGCATTGCTTTGTGGCTAGGATGCACAAGCAGATTCTACCGAATAAAATGATATGCAGCATACTTATATATTGTGTGAGACTGTGGCTGTATCTGCATAAGAAATGCTACACACAGAATATAGGCATGCCGCATATCATTTTAATCAGCAGAAGCTGCTGATGCTACTAGGCATATCAAATGCCCTAGGCAATTGCCTAGTTTGCCTATGCCTATGGCCGGCTCTGCGTGTGACATCATATCATTTGCATGTCGTCTAATGCGTACCCAGCATTAATCTACAAATGTTAAAATGCTCACTCCGCAGTGCAATGCAAATACAGCTTTGGCGCACTGTATGTATTATGGGCCCTACACACTGCACGATGCGCCGCCGAGCTGCACGACAGCGGATATGGCCGACTGGCGACTCGGCGTAGGGGGGTGGGGGGAGCAGTGACAGTGTCCCCCTGTCACCTGGCTCCATAGCAGTGCAGGCAAATATGGCGAGATCGTCCATATTGGCCTTCATGCACAAGCGACGGGGCACCAGCGATGAACGAGTGCGGGGCCACGCATCGTTCATTGTTGGTGCCTACATACTGAACGATATGAACGGTATCTCATTCATTAATGAACGAGATCGTTCATATCTTTCACTCATGTCGCCCAGTGTGTAGGGCCTATTAGTCTGTGTAAATCACCATTTATGCGCTGAAGCAGAATTCTTGCACTGGTACGTTGAGGATATTCCAACTCACATAGGGGAGCACAGGAAGAAGATATTATTTAGCTGGATGAGAAGGAGCGCAGAGGACTCAGAGAGTAGAGCTGACCACCCAGCGTTTTGCAGCCTTATGGGCCCTACACATTCGGCGACCCGCCGCCGAGCTGCCCGACGGCCGATACGGCAGATGGGTGACCCGGCGGCGGGGGGGAAAGTGACGGGTTGCCCATCTGCCGTATCGGTCAGCGGGCAGCTGGGCGGCGGGTCGCCGAATGTGTAGGGCCCATAAGGTTGCAAAACGCTGTGTGGACGAGCCTGCTGAATTAAGGATTTAGGACTGCGACTTAAAAGCAACATTAGATTCAACCAATCACTGGCAATTTATTTTATTTTGAATGAAATACATAAAGTACAGTAATACTGGAGAAAATGCGAGCCCTTTATATTTAAACAAAAAAAAAAAAGTCAGAATTTGATGTTCTCGTCTCTGTGCCGATAATGATAGACACATTACATGATAACTGACATTGGCTTATTCATTACATTTACAGATCCAATGAGTTATTGTTTTAACGAATAATAAAAGTATAATGGCTGCAAAAAGTTCTTTATCCGAGCGAATATGAATCATAGCCGCTCTCCCACACCTTCCGTCAACAAAAGCAATCATCTGCCTTAATCCATAACTCACGAACCCGATGTGAATAATGTTCGCGCATAATGCTGTTAATCTTTATGAATGCCAATGAATTCTTAATCTAAATTTTCTCCTTGAAAGATGAGTATTATATCTTTGCACCGTCTATCTATACTGCATCCGATAACAGTCTCTTAAGCGTCTCTTTCATGGCTTATTAGTTTGCGTGATGTATTGTCCTGAGAAAAAAAGGCAATAAAGACTTGTGACAAAAAAAAAAAAAAAAAGTTTGTTAAAAAAAAAACTAATTTAACAGTTTGTTTTGGGCCTGTGAAATTGCTGTCAAGCTTGTTTGTGCTTTTACACGTTCACGGAAAAAGGTCGCTCACAAAACAGAACGTATTTTTGTAAATGTAAGAAGATGCAGTTTTATGGCATATCCTGCAGTTCATGTGTGAAAATTCAACAATATTAACTCAGAAACAAACAAACAGAGAATAGTATTCTCCAATATTACAAAAGAGATAAAAAAACAAACCAATCCACCATTAAAACAACAGAAAATAACTAGCAACAGCATGAAAGCATTGCCTGATTAACCATTAGGCTGATTAGGTTGCAGCCTAGGGCTCCGGTACATAGGGGGCACCACACAGTTGTCAGCTAGAGTATGAAATGAAGGCCTAATTCCAGTGTCGGACTGGGGCATGAAGGGCTCACCAGGAGAATGCAGTGTTAGGGGCCCATACTTAGGGGTGTGGCCAGCCTACAAAGGGGGTGTGGCCAGCCTCCACAGAGGATTGAAATACACAGTTGTCTTGTGCAGTGTAATGCCACATATGTACCATGTATAATACAAGTGCACAGTCTGGAGCCTGATCCCTAAAGGAAAGAGTAGGCCCTCAGGTAGTGGGCCCACCGGTGGTTTCCCCTGTACACCTGTGGGCCAGTCCAACCTTGCCTAATTCATTCCAGGTTGGTGTGTTATGGCCGTTTTTTAGGGCGTATATATGTGATGTCAACTTTGAGCCCTAGCGTACAAAAACATGGCACCTGCGTGACTACTGCCCGGTCTCTTCTGCTTAGCCATTGGTCAACCCTTCAGCCCAATGTTCCTTGTTCTTGCGTATATTCTGCGTATGTGTACACAACTTCGAATGAGTTGTGGTAGCTCCGGTTGGCGTCTCTTTTCATTTCTGTCCGGCAGCTTCACCTGCTGATATCTGCAGTTGCGTTGCGTAGAAAATCGCACTTGCAGCTGCATTAGCATCCACCTTTGAATCCGTTTCTATGTAACTTACTGCTAAAACCTTTTCTGTATGTACTTTGTGCTAGAGCATAATCTGGGTAACCTGAAGATTTGCATGTTGTTGTTTTTTAAAAATCCTCCCACATTCCGCTGAAGTCAATGTTTTCTTTTAAACACCACAATCATCAGTAGATTCCAATATTAAACATTTCAGTTTTATAACCTTCAGTCCCTGAACATGTGCAGTATGCCAGATTAAGAGAGGGGAGCAGGGGATACTGTACCCTGGGCCTCCCTCTGTTAAGGGGCCCTCCAGCTGGAGCATACTGACATCACTAGCTCTCCCTCTTGTTCAGCAGCAGAATCAGGCAGCCACAATGCGAGCAGGACAGTATGCAGTGCAGACAGAGACACAGGAGTATCAGGTTTCATGAGCTACCGATGGAGATTCCTGACCAGAAAAGAGATAGGAGGGGGAGAGAGCTGTAAGTGACCCAGAGATCCCAGCTTTTCCTCCTCCCCGACTGGGTGTCTGGGTCCTTTGTAATCTGTTACCTAATGAGAGAATTTGGGTCTAAAGAGAGAGCCACACACAGAGTCCTCCTGAGTCCTGTCCCAGTGTGTAAGTAGTACAGTGGCTGCCACTTTTCTTGCATGTGACAAGATAAATTCTAGATTTTATTTTTCTGTGTGTATTTTTAGGTTGTTTAAGTTATCTTTGTTCCACTACAAGAAAACTTTATAAAATAGTTTAATATACACAATCCATATCTCCCAACATGACACATTCCAGGAGGGACAAAATGCTCTCTACCTGGGCTTCCCTCTTAATTTATTATTGCAGTTACCTGTGTTGAAATACCTGTTTTATCAATTAAATAGTTAAACACAGGTGACGCCAATCATATACTAAGAGGGAAGTCCAGGTAGAGAGCATATTGTCCCACTTGGAATGGGTCTCATTAGGAGGTATGCACAATCTCTAATATACAACCCCTCCCGACCCATTCCTCCAGACACCTCTGTCTTAAGAGCCTTGGGCCCCCTTCCCCCAAGGCTTAATCCAGCATTGAGTATGAATGGCGATTTCACGAGGATGCGTGTACTTTACGCTCCGGTGTGCTACAAGTGTATCAGTCTTAGGGGGTTAAACCCTTATTTAGGCCCTGACGGAAACTTTATTACAGTTATGCTTTCTTTTGAGAGTGTTTCAATGAGAGAGGTCAAGGAGATTTTACACATAATTTAAAGCGCACTCAGGCAGTGGTGGTAGCCATTTTGAGTGAATGTTTGTGAGTATACAGTTAACCAGATCAGATGCAAAGACCATCTTTGGTCAGCCATTTTGTAGTCACAACCTGTTTTCCTGAGAATGCATCCAATAACATAATTGGAAACTGATAACATCTCGATGAGGCACTGAGTGGAAAGAGCCATTTTTGTGGTTAAACAACGAATATTCACAAGCCTGCAGACTATCTGTACAAACAGATAATAAGAATTTACTTACCGATAATTCTATTTCTCGTAGTCCGTAGTGGATGCTGGGGACTCCGTCAGGACCATGGGGAATAGCGGCTCCGCAGGAGACAGGGCACAAAAAGTAAGCTTTTAGGATCACATGGTGTGTACTGGCTCCTCCCCCCATGACCCTCCTCCAAGCCTCAGTTAGGTACTGTGCCCGGACGAGCGTACACAATAAGGAAGGATATTGAACCCCGGGTAAGACTCATACCAGCCACACCAATCACACCGTATAACTTGTGATCTGAACCCAGTTAACAGTATGACAAACGTAGGAGCCTCTGAACAGACGGCTCACAACAAATAACAACCCGATTTTTTTGTAACAATAACTATGTACAAGTATTGCAGACAATCCGCACTTGGAATGGGCGCCCAGCATCCACTACGGACTACGAGAAATAGAATTATCGGTAAGTAAATTCTTATTTTCTCTAACGTCCTAAGTGGATGCTGGGGACTCCGTCAGGACCATGGGGATTATACCAAAGCTCCCAAACGGGCGGGAGAGTGCGGATGACTCTGCAGCACCGAATGAGAGAACTCAAGGTCCTCCTCAGCCAGGGTATCAAATTTGTAGAATTTTGCAAACGTGTTTGCCCCTGACCAAGTAGCAGCTCGGCAGAGTTGTAATGCCGAGACTCCCCGGGCAGCCGCCCAGGATGAGCCCACTTTCCTTGTGGAATGGGCCTTGACAGATTTAGGTTGTGGCAAGCCTGCCACAGAATGTGCAAGTTGAATTGTGCTACAAATCCAACGAGCAATCGTCTGCTTAGAAGCAGGAGCACCCATCTTGTTGGGTGCATACAATATAAGCAGTGAGTCAGACTTTCTGACTCCCGCCGTTCTTGAAATATATATTTTCAATGCCCGGACCACGTCCAACAACTTGGAATCCTCCAACTCGTTAGTAGCCGCAGGCACCACAATAGGCTGGTTCAGGTGAAACGCTGACACCACCTTAGGCAGAAAATGAGGACGCGTCCGCAGTTCTGCCCTGTCCGTATGGAAAATCAGATATGGGCTCTTATATGATAAAGCCGCCAATTCTGATACTCTCCTGGCTGAAGCCAGGGCCAGTAGCATGGTTACTTTCCATGTAAGATACTTCATCTCCACCGATTTGAGCGGCTCAAACCAATGGGATTTTAGAAAATCCAAGACTACATTAAGATCCCACGGTGCCACTGGGGGCACAACCGGGGGCTGTATATGTAGTACTCCTTTTACAAAAGTCTGGACTTCAGGAACTGAAGCCAATTCTTTCTGGAAGAAAATCGACAGGGCCGAAATTTGAACCTTAATGGACCCCAATTTGAGGCCCATAGACAATCCTGTTTGCAGGAAATGTAGGAATCGACCCAGTTGAAATTCCTCCGTGGGGGCCTTCCTGGCCTCACACCACGCAACATATTTCCTCCAAATGCGGTGATAATGTTGTGCAGTCACCTCCTTCCTGGCCTTTACCAGTGTAGGAATGACCTCTTCCGGAATGCCTTTTTCCTTTAGAATTCGGCGTTCAACCGCCATGCCGTCAAACACAGCCGCGGTAAGTCTTGGAATAGACACGGTCCCTGCTGAAGCAGGTCCCGTCTTAGAGGTAGAGGCCACGGATCCTCCGTGAGCATCTCTTGAAGTTCCGGGTACCAAGTTCTTCTTGGCCAATCCGGAGCCACTAGTATCGTTCTTACTCCCTTTTGCCGTATAATTCTCAGTACTTTTGGTATGAGAGGCAAAGGAGGGAACACATACACTGACTGGAACACCCACGGTGTTACCAGAGCGTCCACAGCTATTGCCTGAGGATCTCTTGACCTGGCGCAATACCTGTCCAGTTTTTTGTTGAGGCGGGACGCCATCATATCCACCATTGGTTTTTCCCAACGGTTCACAATCATGTGGAAGACTTCTGGATGAAGTCCCCACTCTCCCGGGTGTAGATCGTGTCTGCTGAGGAAGTCTGCTTCCCAGTTGTCCACTCCCGGAATGAATACTGCTGACAGTGCTATCACATGATCTTCCGCCCAGCGAAGAATCCTTGCAGCTTCTGCCATTGCTGTCCTGCTTCTTGTGCCGCCCTGTCTGTTTACGTGGGCGACTGCCGTGATGTTGTCCGACTGGATCAACACCGGCTGACCCTGAAGCAGGGGTTTTGCCAGACTTAGAGCATTGTAAATCGCTCTTAGCTCCAGTATATTTATGTGAAGAGACATCTCCAGGCTTGACCATACTCCCTGGAAGTTTCTTCCTTGTGTGACCGCTCCCCAGCCTCTCAGACTGGCATCCGTGGTCACCAGGACCCAGTCCTGTATGCCGAATCTGCAACCACCACAGAAGAGACACCCTTGTCCGTGGCGATAAGGTTATCCGCTGATGCATCTGCAGATGCGATCCGGACCATTTGTCCAGCAGATCCCACTGAAAAGTTCGTGCGTGGAATCTGCCGAATGGAATCGCTTCGTAAGAAGCCACCATCTTTCCCAGGACTCTTGTGCATTGATGCACAGACACTGTCCCTGGTTTTAGGAGGTTCCTGACAAGTTCAGATAACTCCCTGGCTTTCTCCTCCGGAAGAAACACCTTTTTCTGAACCGTGTCCAGAATCATTCCCAGGAACAGCAGACGTGTCGTCGGGGTCAACTGAGATTTTGGAAAATTCAGAATCCACCCGTGTTGTTGCAGCACTAGTTGGGTTAGTGCTACTCCGTCTTCCAGCTGTTCTCTGGATCTTGCCCTTATCAGGAGATCGTCCAAGTAAGGGATAATTAATACGCCTCTTCTTCGTAGAAGGATCATCATTTCGGCCATTACCTTGGTAAAGACCCGAGGTGCCGTGGACAATCCAAACGGCAGCATCTGAAACTGATAATGACAGTTTTGCACCACGAACCTGAGGTACCCTTGATGTGAAGGGCAAATTGGGACATGCAGGTAAGCGTCCTTTATGTCCAGGGACACCATAAAGTCCCCTTCTTCCAGATTCGCTATCACTGCTCTGAGTGACTCCATCTTGAACTTGAATTTTTGTATGTACAGGTTCAAAGATTTGAGATTTAGAATAGGTCTTACCGAGCCGTCCGGCTTCGGTACCACAAATAGCGTGGAGTAATACCCCTTTCCCTGTTGTAGGAGGGGTACCTTGACTATCACCTGCTGAGCAAACAGCTTGTGAATGGCTTCCAATACCGTCGCCCTGTCCAGGGGAGACGTTGGCAAAGCAGACTTTAGGAACCGGCGAGGGGGAGACTTCTCGAATTCCAACCTGTAACCCTGAGATACTACCTGTAGAATCCAGGGGTCCACCTGTGAGCAAGCCCACTGTGCGCTGAAATTCTTGAGTCGACCCCCCACCGTTCCTGAGTCCGCTTGTAAGGCCCCAGCGTCATGCTGAGGGCTTTGCAGAACCCTGGGAGGGCTTCTGTTCCTGGGCAGGGGCTGCTTGCTGCCCTCTCTTACCCCTTCCTCTGCCCCGAGGCAGATATGACTGTCCTTTTGTCCGCTTGTTCTTATAGGAACGAAAGGACTGCGGCTGAAAAGACGGTGTCTTTTTCTGTTGGGAGGGGGTCTGAGGTAAAAAAGTGGATTTTCCGGCAGTTGCCGTAGCCACCAGATCCGATAGACCGACGCCAAATAATTCCTCCCCTTTATACGGCAATACTTCCATATGTCGTTTGGAATCCGCATCACCTGACCACTGTCGCGTCCATAAACTCCTTCTGGCAGATATGGACATCGCATTTACTCTCGATGCCAGAGTGCAAATATCTCTCTGCGCATCTCGCATATAAAGGAAAGCATCCTTTAATTGCTCTATAGTCAATAAAATACTGTCCCTATCCAGGGTATCAATATTTTCAGTCAGGGAATCCAACCAGACGACCCCAGCACTGCACATCCAGGCTGAGGCGATGGCTGGTCGCAGTATAACACCAGTATGAGTGTATATACTTTTCAGGGTAGTTTCCAGCCTCCTATCAGCTGGATCCTTGAGGGCGGCCGTATCAGGAGACGGTAACGCCACTTGTTTCGATAAGCGTGTGAGCGCCTTATCCACCCTAGGGGGTGTTTCCCAGCGCGCCCTAACCTCTGGCGGGAAAGGGTATAATGCTAATAACTTTTTTGAAATTAGCATTTTTCTATCTGGGTTAACCCACGCTTCATCACATACATCATTTAATTCCTCTGATTCAGGAAAAACTACAGGTAGTTTTTTCACCCCCCACATAATACCCCTTTTTGTGGTACTTGTAGTATCAGAGATATGCAAAGCCTCCTTCATTGCCGTGATCATATAACGTGTGGCCCTACTTGAAAATACGTTTGTTTCATCACCGTCGACACTAGATTCCGTGTCTGTGTCTGGGTCTGTGTCGACCGACTGAGGTAAAGGGCGCTTTACAGCCCCTGACGGTGTCTGAGACGCCTGGGCAGGTACTAACTGGTTTGCCGGCCGTCTCATGTCGTCAACTGATTTTTGTAATGTGCTGACATTATCACGTAATTCCATAAACAAAGCCATCCATTCCGGTGTCGACTCCCTGGGGGGTGACATCACCATTATCGGCAATTGCTCCGCCTCCACGCCAACATCGTCCTCATACATGTCGACACACACGTACCGACACACAGCAGACACACAGGGAATGCTCTTATCGAAGACAGGACCCCCCACTAGCCCTTTGGGGAGACAGAGGGAGAGTTTGCCAGCACACACATATGGGAACAACCCTATATAAGTGTTGTTCCTTATAGCCGCTTAAATATATAAAAATATCGCCAAAATATGCCCCCCCTCTCTGTTTTACCCTGTTTCTGTAGTGCAGTGCAGGGGAGAATCCTGGGAGCCTTCCTCACAGCGGAGCTGAGCAGGAAAATGGCGCTGTGTGCTGAGGAGAATAAGCCCCGCCCCCTATTCCGGCGGGCTTTTCTCCCGGAGTTTTAGACATTTGGCATGGGTTAAATACATACATATAGCCTTAATGGCTATATGTGATGTATTCTTTTGCCATTAAAGGTATTATATATTGCTGCCCAGGGCGCCCCCAGCAGCGCCCTGCACCCTCCGTGACCGTCTGGTGTGAAGTGTGTGACAACAATGGCGCACAGCTGCAGTGCTGTGCGCTACCTTCATGAAGACTGAAGAGCCTTCTGCCGCCTGTTTCCGGACCTTCAATCTTCAGCATCTGTAAGGGGGGTCGGCGGCGCGGCTCCGGGACGAACCCCAGGGTGAGACCTGTGTTCCGACTCCCTCTGGAGCTAATGGTGTCCAGTAGCCTAAGAATCCAATCCATCCTGCACGCAGGTGAGTTGAAATTCTCTCCCCTAAGTCCCTCGATGCAGTGAGCCTGTTGCCAGCAGGACTCACTGAAAATAAAAAACCTAAAAAACTTTTTCTAAGCAGCTCTTTAGGAGAGCCACCTAGATTGCACCCTGCTCGGACGGGCACAAAAACCTAACTAAGGCTTGGAGGAGGGTCATGGGGGGAGGAGCCAGTACACACCATGTGATCCTAAAAGCTTACTTTTTGTGCCCTGTCTCCTGCGGAGCCGCTATTCCCCATGGTCCTGACGGAGTCCCCAGCATCCACTTAGGACGTTAGAGAAATGCTTTGTGCCTCATTTGGTTCTTTGCTTATTGATGGGCTACATTTTTCTAAATATTGATGTACAGTAGTCTGGAAAGTGTCTGCCTTCACAATGTGTAGGAAATTGCTATACATGAATCAGAGTTTTGACGCCTTAGAAGAATGTGTAATGCTTTAATGGACTATTCAAATAATGTCGAAAATAATAAAATGACAGCTTAAAATTACCAATGCCTGCATTTCTTAACGGTTCCATTATTGTGAAGCAGAATTGTTTGGCAAATAAAAGTCGTACTTTGAAATGGAAGAAATCATAAACTCAAAGTAACTAGTCATTTAAACTTGGCTGAATGGTTCTTCAATAACATGGGTAATGTACAAATATGTTCTTGAAGGCCTCCCGTAGTACAAATGCTGTTTGGACCTATTTTTCTGCTAATGCACATGGATTTTCATGTGAACAGTCAGCATCTGTGGGCTACAGAATTTGCAGAGAATTGTTTACCACATAAGAAATCAGAGTTGAACTAAAGCTATTCAAATAAAGCTGAGGGTGTGTAAAAGTGCATCTAGGGATTATTTTCTGCATAGTTAGTGTCTTCACCATTCTCATCTCCGCAGTAAGACATCTATTACATTCCATGGATGGTGTAATGGTTAGCATTACTGCCTCACAGCACTGCGGTCATGGGTTCGATTCCCACCATGGCTTTCTTTGTGGAGTTTGTATATTCTCCCCGTCCTTGCGTGGGTTTCCTCCGGGTACTCCGGTTTCCTCCCACAATCCAAAAATATACTGATGGGTTAATTTTGTTGCGATCCAATTAACCTTAGTGTGTAAGTGTGGTAGGGAATATAGACTGTAAGTTCAGTTGGGGCAGGGACTGATGTGAATGGTCAAATATTCTCCCTGTAAAGCGCTGGAGAATATGTGTACGCTATATGAATAACTGGTAATAAATAAATGTGGGGGACTATGTCTGCACCTTGCAAGAGTGGTTTCCATGAGAAAGCCAGTTTCTAGTTCTAAACAGTGTAATAGGAACCTTAACCCACACAACAGTCACTCATTGTAAAACAAGTAATTCCATTGTCCCCTCACTTTTTTTTTAGTTAAGACACAAATGTAGCTAGACCCACCAGTATTTTTGGAGAAAATATAAAAGTGAAATATACAAAAAAGAGTTGTCCTCAAATGTTAGTAAGATGGATTTGTGGTGACATTTTCACTCATGCCACTGTCTGCCTTTGACAGATGGACCTGAACATTTTGGATAGTGCTTTTTTTTCTGGGGGATGTTGTCTTTTTGTTTTTTATGGTATTGTCATACTCCTACTTACCTAATCTCCTGAAATGTCTGGGAAACTCTCAGAATTTCAGGAGACGTCCTGTTCCCCTGATGGTAGGAGAAGTGCTATGCTCCAAGAAAATGCTAACAGGTAGATGTGCACTACAAGAAAATGGCTGCTGGTCTCTAGCAAAAAGATAACTATCAGATAAAGGGTGAATTCAGTTAGTCCAGTTACTTTAACGGAAGTGTAAGAAGGTGGTAGCCTCGGACTTTAATATTCAGGGCTATTTAATTACAGACCTTTTTTCTTGCCCGATAAATTAAGCTGTTATCGGCTGTTAACATATAGAGTCCGTGATACAGCGCTTCAGTTTTTTCCACATTTTGTTAAATTAATTTTTCCCCTCAAAATTCTACACACAATACCCCATAATGACAACGTGAAAAAGTTTTTTCAGATTTTTGCAAATTTATTAAAAATAAAAAAACTAAGAAATCACATGTACATAAGTATTCACAGCCTTCGCCATGAAGCTCAAAATTGAGCTCAGGTGCATCCTGTTTCCACTGATCATCTTGAGATGTTCCTACAGCTTAATTGGAGTCCACCTGTGGTAAATTCAATTGATTGAACATGATTTGGAAAGGCACACATCTGTCTATATAAGGTCCCACACTTGACAGTGCATGTCTAAGCACAAACCAAGCATGAAGTCAAAGGAATTGTCTGTAGACCTCCGAGACAGTATTGTCTCGAGGCACAAATCCGGGGAAGGGTAAAGAAAAATATCTGCTGCTTTGAAGGTCCCAATGAGCACAGTGGCCTCCATCATCCGTAAATGGAAGACGTCTGGAACCACCAGGACTCTTCCTAGAGCTGGCCGGCCATCTAAACTCATCAATTGGGGGAGAAGGGCCCTAGTCAGGGAGGTGTCCAAGAACCCTATGGTCACTCTGTCAGAGCTACAGCATTCCTCTGTGGAGAGAGGAGAACCTTCCAGAAGGGCAACCATCTCTGTAGCAATCCACCAATCATGCCTGTATGGTAGAGTGGCCAGACAGAAGCCACTCCTTAGTAAAAAGCACATGGCAGCCCACCTGGAGTCTGCCAAAATGCACCTGAAGGACTCTCAGACCATGAGAAACAAAATTCTCTGGTCTAATGAGACAAAGATTGAACTCTTTGGCATGAATGCCAGGCGACATGTTTGGAGGAGACCAGGCACTGCTCATCACCAGGCCAATACCATCCCTACAGTGAAGCATGGTGGTGGCAGCATCATGCTGTGGGGACGTTTTTCAGTGTCGGGAATTGGGAGACTAGTCAGGATAGAGGGAAAGATGAATGCAGCAATGTACAGAGACATCCTGGATGAAAACTTGCTCCAGAGTGCTCTTGACCTCATACTGGGGCGACGGTTCATCTTTCAGAAGGACAACAACCCTAAGCACACAGCCAAGATATCAAAGGAGTAGCTTCAGGACAACTCTGTGAATGCCCTTGAGTGCCCCAGCCTGAGCACAGACTTGAATACGATTGAACATCTCTGGAGAGATCTAAAAATGGCTGTGCACCGACGCTTCCCATCCAACCTGATGGAGCTTAAGAGGTGCTGCAAAGAGGAATGGGTGAAACTGCCCAAATATATAGTAGGTGTGCCAAGCTTGTGGCATCATATTCAAAAAGACTTGAGGGTGTAATTGCTGCTAAAGGTACATCAACAAAGTATTGAGCAAAGGCTGTGAAAACTTTTGTACATGTGATTTTTTATTTTTAATAGATTTGCAAAAATCTCAAAAAAACTGTTTTCATTATGGGGTATTCTGTGTAGAATTTTGAGGGGGAAAATGAATTTATTCCATTTTGGAATAAGGCTGTAACATAAAATGTGTAAAGAGTGAAGCGCTGTGAATACTTTCTGGATGCACTGCAGCTTCCCTGATCTATGTGTTAAAGGGTTCATGGGACCCTATAGCAGGCTATTTATTGAGATTTATTTTCCCTGCAGACTGCCTTCGGAGTTCATTAAATAGGCCAGGGGATCAATTGGGCCGCTGTAAATTACTGCACCCTTCAGAGGAGCAGGACACATCCCCTTCACCTACTTGCACCATCGCCCTGAAGATGGATAAGGTCTATAGCAGAGTATTTGGACCTCAATCTGCACAATGGCTGCACAAACTGCTCTTTGGTGGTGCACGTTGATTAGCTCAAGAGTCCCTTGTAGCAAACTATGGCGCATACATTTATGAAGCAAGATAAACTCATTTCTACTGGAGCATAAGCTTTCCGAAGCCGATGGTAGATGTTGGGTGTCGTGAGGGCCTGTAAACATAGCAATAGTTTCATGGAAAAGTGCAAAAACTATATTTCCTATTGTGAAGCGAGACTACTGAAATGAGAAGAAAGGCGCTCAGAGTGCACAATTGCAAGGGCATGTTTTGCTGTGTGGGGCGGGGCACCGTAGAGTAGAGTGTATTCTTGCACCTTGAAGTACAAATGCCAGTCTGTTTAGGCGGAGTGCGCGTCATAAATGTGGTCCAGTCTCTCTCTCTCTCTCTCTCTCTCGCCATTGTGTGATAGAATAATCTTTATTATACAGTGAATAGTTGTTCACGATGTGCATTAACTCATATATACATATACATAAAGATGTACATTTTATGAAATCTCATGTCATGCTTCAATAAAAGAAACTTTTGAAAGAAAATTCAATCAAATTAAACAAATTACGCATACGCTTTTTACTCTCATTTTGGTCTAAATTTGTTTTAACATTACTAGTTGTATTGTAATCGGGAAATAAACAAATTTGCAGTTTTATACAGATCGCACACAGATTTTTTCCTGTTTTATTTCTATATGTTTTTTCTTTGAAAATGGTAACAACACCTAACTATTGTATCTGTGTTTAGAGGGGCGGATTCAGACCTGATCGCAAGGCTGCGTTTTCGTACAGCCTGCGATCAAGTCTGAACTGCACATGCGTATGCACCGCAATGTGCAGGCGCGTCGGTCCGCAGTGACGGGGATAGGCGGGCAGCGACGGGATGTGCGAGAAAAGCAATTGCACGGGCGATCGCAGGGTGACTGACAGGAAGAGGCCATTTGTGGGTAGCAACTGACTGTTTTTAAGGAGTGTCCTTTGAAATGCTGGAGGGACCAGGCGTTTGGATGGAGGGTTTCTGACGTCACCTCCGCGGCCCCCGATCATCGCACTGGAAGAGTAAGTCCTGGGCTGCACACACTTCTGTTTGTACAGCTCTCCTGCACATGTGATCGCACCCCTGCACAGCGATTTCCCCCTCCCCCTGTAGGCGGCGACTATCTGATCACAGGGATGCAAAAAACGCACCCTAGCAATCAGGTCTGAATTAGCCCCAGAGTCCTTTATTAAGAGTCCTCTGCCCACTTGTACTGGGGGCTGATATACCACCAGACCCCTCCAGAGCTGGAACAACTATTAGCGCGTTCTCCAGACTGCTGAAATAATAGACGGCTGCTGGAATTAGCTTATCTTTCCAAATCCGCCTGACTCAAAGCGAAGTTCTTATCCGATAAGTGCAAGTAAAATGATTATTTTCTGCTTTATATTTGCAGTTAATCATCAGGGCAACAATTATAAAACTGCCTTGAGAGCTTTTACCATCTACAAGAATTATGGACCATTCCGGGGTCTATGATTCTGTGAAATTAGAGGCTCTGTTTTATGGTACTAAATGTGCCAATCCCGACTCTTACCAGGGAAAGCATGTTTGTTCACAGCGCTATTTATGAAGTGTAAAATGTGACATTCATTATTCGTGCATCAAATTTATATTAAACAAAAAAAAAAAATTGCAATCATTTCTAAAAGTCCTAAATTATTTACACCTCAGACATGCAGTAAATTAATTATGTATATACTGTTGAGAGAAAATGGCATCTTAGGAAATGTTTCTATTAATAAAATATAACAATTGACTGCGGCTTTAGGTTGAACGTACACCAGTTTTTCATCTTCATTAATGGGAAACAGCAGCAAGTACTTGAAATATTCTCCTGCTTCATTACAGTCTGTTAAATGGAGCACTATTTGGAAATGTGTCACTTATTTATATATATATATATATATATATATATATATAGTCCATAACCGTATAGTTTCAGCACAAACATTTGTCAGAGTATATTTATTTTTCCTTGTTGTTTTTTTTTTTTTTTCTCCGTCACCTAACTGCAATTATATTTCTTGTTGTGTAAACAAATGGTGGTATATTTATTTATTTATCAAATGCTAACATTTACACAGCATGTTCATAATCTGGAATTTCTGCCTTGTGATTTGGCTAGTGGCCAGTTTGATGATTTAGTTTTATGATATGATGAGGATAGATTACAAAGAGTGCTTCAACGGAAAACTGAGCTAGAAGCAAAGTTTTGTAACATTGTACCAGCTGAAAAAAAGGTTACACACATGTTAGGGGGACATTCGTTCCCAGTGACATAATTACTGCAGTTACGATTGTTTACACACATGTGAAAGACTGTGGGGGATATTTTCGGAGGGTGAAAATGGCCGGATATCACAATTAATGACTGCTGGTCATTATTGCAGTACCCCATTACAGGCCACAGGTAATTGGATACCCCCCTGTGTATATACTTTCACTTCACACCACAGTAAATGGACTCTAGCTGTCTCTTTCTGATATCCAGGGCAGTTATCAGGGGTGTATAGGGTGTGATAAAAGTGCTGGTTAGGTTATACAAAAGAGATATGTTTGTCCCAGATTTCTGAGCTATATTTTTAACTTTAAAATGCCTGTGATTGCAAAACAGACTTGATAGAGGTTTGGGCATGAGTAAAAGCCAGTTAAGAGTTCCTGGGGTTATGGATGGAGAGTGGGAGTGGGCTCCATCCATTAGTCTTTCGTGTCTTCAGTTTGGCTACAGGTTAGTACTTGCACCTGGCAAAGGCTGATAAAGATGTGTCAAGGATTTTAGCGTTTTACTACCTGGGGAAACAGGCGGCAGACTGTGATTTACTGACCGTGAGTACTGTGCATATGCCTATGTATGTGGTAGGGGCATTAGGTCCTACATTTTTTTTTTTAGAGAGGGAACCTGTTTGCTTAGTTAGAGCACAGATGGGCTTTTTTTTTCTTTACTTTTACTGCACAATAAACTGGCTTTGGCTAAATGCTGATTCCTGGCTGCTGTCTATTTAGAAGTGCCCATCTACCCCAGGAGAGGGTACCCTTACCCTTGATCTCCTCACAGGGGGTATTTTGTGTTGAACCTGGACTTGCGGTGGTGATATGGAGTGTCAGTGCCCCCTGCAGCTTGGATATGGCATAGGAAACTGATGTTTGGCAAACATTGATGTTCCTAATTTAATACACATTTTATGGAATGACGACCACTGTGCTGCTGACACAATGAAGCAGTGTATGCAGCAGTACTCCTATGAGCACATTTCCATGGTCTGCTGTCATTTGCACGAGCTAACCTTTGATGGTTAAACCATCATCATCATCATCATCATATGGTTATCTTGCGATGGCTACATACCATTGCAGTACCACCACTATCTGATGGCACTTTCCTACTGCTGTATATACGCATGCAAGGTGAGTTCTGTATTTGCAACAGCGAGTGGTCACACCCTTGGCAACGTCTCTTCAATACCAGGCTCCATCAAATCTCCTGGCAGCACTGCCAACGTCTATCATCTTTAGAATGAAATCATTGTGTAATAATATAAGGAATGAACTTCAAAACTGTTTTATTGCAAATGTGAGCAAAGGAATGAGATCAAACCCTCTTAAGAGGACAAATGGAAGAGTTGCCCATAGCAACCAATCAGATTTTATCATTTA
Organism: Pseudophryne corroboree; assembly: GCF_028390025.1. Taxonomy (NCBI): domain Eukaryota; kingdom Metazoa; phylum Chordata; class Amphibia; order Anura; family Myobatrachidae; genus Pseudophryne; species Pseudophryne corroboree. The sequence continues at coordinate 89,857,052 of NC_086448.1, forward strand.
CCTAGTACATTAAGGAAATGATAGCTAGAACTGGATTGGTTTCAATGGCTAAATTCTCCACTTTTCCTTTTTAGAAAATTTTATACATCTCCCCCATAGTGAAGTAAAGAGAAGGCAGACAATAGTGGGCTCAGATGCTAGCCCCCCATTGTCTGCCGCTCCCTGACACCAGTGGCGGCACTGGAGAACGGTGACACCCGGTGTACCCAATAGTACCCACTTGCGCGCCAAAGTACCCAATAGTACCCACTTGCGTGGGTCCGATAAAGGGGTGTAACCCTGTGAGAAACCCCCCTCTGCCATTACGGATAGGGCGTAGGCTATCGGTTACATCACTCTGGGGGCATCTCCAGAGATGTTGGGCTGCCCCCAGAGACTTGTGCTAGCTCTGCCGGATCCTTTTCAGTGACAGGAGCCAGTTTCTGCATTATAATGTCACTGCAGAGGAGCAGGCATTTTGGTGTCATCCAAGGGTGACACCCCATAGCGACCTGCACCCCTCTTGTGATGCCTGTGCCTGACACCAGTTTTTAGATATGTACAGATATCTGCTCTTCTTTTTTGCATGTCCCCTAATAGTCTGGTAATGATAAATATCACCACCAGGGGCATTGTTTCCTCACAGTTTGTGCTTGATATTTCTTTTCAGGTTCTGAGGAAAGAAGACGGCTTTCCAGTCATAAACCTATTTCTCTCTAGCTCTATGTCTTAGGATCTCTATGATACACCAGATGTCCTTAATTGTTAGCACTTACATGGGATATAAACCCAACTTCATGGAGTAAAGTTTCTTTTTAGTGATTTCTCTGTAAAATAATAAATTATTCTTATTACTACCAAACAAACCCTGTCCCAAATCAGATTCATTACTCATAGTCATTCTCTACTGAGAGTGGAAGTAACTCTGCCCTGATGTGGAGTCGCCTGTGACTTGCTGTAACGTTTCAGTACTGAGTCCATATTGTACTAGGTGACTTCATTTCAGGTCCAGTAGTAAATATGCATAACATTTCCTTGCAGACATCTTCCAGGATTAGACCTGTGATATGAAGCTCTGTAAAAAAAATAAATGGCGTTGCTGGTTGTGAGCTCATGATCATTGTGAACCAAAACTTTACATGACCAAGCCTCAGCTCATTATTTCCACCCTCCACCCCCTACCCCCTACCCTGTGAATAACATCACCCTCTCTTCTATCTAATAAGTCCGTTGCCTCAGTGTCATTCTGTAATCAGCTTTCTCCATAACTCCCCACTTTCAAACCATCCCTCAATGGCACCACTTCCATCTCTAGTATCCTGCCCTGCCTGACTCCACCAAAACCATCATCCATGCCCTCATCATCTCCCACCTAGACTACTGTAACGTCCTCCACTCTGACCTTCATCTCAATGGCCTCTCCACACCTCAGTCTACCTTTAATGCTACTGCTTGCATCATTTTCCTTTTTGCCGTGTGGAGACTGCTGTGTGAATTGTAATGGCATGAACAGGTTGGCAACAGCACCACATCTCGCCCCGCTCACTGGCCCGATCTCCCCCCAAATTTGCTCAATTTTGTATGCAAGCCCTATGGGGCTGCAAACAAAATCATGCGAGTCCCACTGTTGCTGCACTAACCTGTGGGGCAAAAGCATCAGCTGCAATTTAATTTAGCCCTTTGTGTCACCTGATGAGCATTAGATTCCCTGTGTTGCACAGCCTCCATTCCATTGACCCAATTGCTGACTGCAAGCTTCAACTCATCAGCACTTCCAAACCGTTTTCCGCCCAGGAACTCTTTGAGCTTAGTGAGAAGGTGGAAATCGCTTGAAGCAAGGTCCAGACTGTATGGTGGACGATCGAAAACATCCCACTCAAAACTGTGACAAGTGATGAGCGTCCCGGTCGATCTTCTCCATGCCTGTATGTTCGTCCATTATTGCACATCCCACACCACTTTCTCACATCACCATACACCTGCTGTAATTTGCGATACATTTCATCAGGTCTCACTTTCTGCGCATTCAAGAATCAAATAACACTCCTCACTTCACAGTCAGAGGGCTTTTATATTGTAGGGTTCAACAACACGCAACATAGCCAGATGCAGTCCACAATCTCCCACTCTATGGAACATTGGAGCAAGTGTGGGAGTCTGGGGGAGAAGTAGAAGAACCTAGTAACGACCCTGGACATTAATGTAAACAATGGACATTTTATAAACTGGATACTGTATGTAATTCAGTATTAATATTTAACACTATAGATGGTCTATAATATAGTATCAAAAATGTAAATAATATAAATAAATGGGTCAGGAAAAGGTTAAACATCCCATAATAAATAAATTCACAAACATAATAGAACCAGTACTGAATTTTCTAAGCACACATTCTCCCACGTTATGGTAAGGCTCCTGTCTCTTCTTCCTGGGAGTTACTCTCTGGTCCAGTGCATTGACTGAGTGCTCAGATCCACACACACAGCAAATTTGGTGGTAGAAGAAGCTGCTACCACTAGGCCTGTGCAGCAGCTCTGCTCTGTCCCTTAAACTGCATGATATGGCGGCAGCTCTATTAAAAATATATACCATTGCTATTGTTGTCATAATTTGAGACGCTTGCCAAGAGGAGGGGGGTTTCCAGGCAACCAGAACCCCCCCCCCCCCCCCCCACTCCTGCGTTTGCCTATGGACTCGTCTATGACCTTGGGAGGGTGAATTACCTGCATGGCGGGAATGCACAAACGTTCTTTACTTTTCGGATTACCCTTGTATATTTTGTCTGTCTTTTAGTTTTTCAGCGAAAAACTGTTAGATGTCACTTCTGTTACAGTACTCTATCATTTCACTATTAGTAGGTTTTAGCATGATGAGTTATGGTTTATTCCTTAATTACAGGTACTCTACCGAAACCGCTTGTGGCGCACACAAAATAATCCATTTATTGCTCTTCAACAATCCACACTTGGCATTAAGACATGAGAAATATGTGGTTGTGTTGTAAATCTGAAGCCTTACCTTTTGAGTGAGAGGTTACGAAACTGAATTTTATTTTTACAAATTATATGTTTAGGATTGGTGAGTACTTTGCTAGTTTATCTGTCATGTTTGCCGGTACCTCACCATTCTAAATGCCTTTGAAAAGATGTCAAGTGAATAAATCCCAGAAACATAGTAATTGTGTATAAATGGGTGTTTGTATACTTATATCTAAACACACACATTCCCAACCAGCTACTGTATATATGTTATTCCTACACCTTATATATCGAAGTTCCCCACATTTTGTAGATTGCAAGCTCATTTGGGCAAAGTATGTGCATTCTGTTTAATGTATTTGTATGTTATTTATTTGTATCTGCATTATAAACAAGATTAAATAAAATTGGAATTATTGGCCAAATTGTAATATTAGCTAGGTTTTCATTTCCCTAAAATCTGTCTGTTTTTTCCCCCACATTTAAGTTACATATTCATACTCACAGTTTTAAGTAGTAAGAAATGCAAGTTTAATGGAAGTTCGTTTGACATATTCATCGTCAAATTTGCCATTATTTATTCGGGATATTTATTCATTGTTTATAGCATGAATTTTTCCAGGCTCAAAATGTCAAATGTATTTTCAAACGATGGCCATAAAAACTAAATAAATCCATAGTTATTTCACTGGAAGATCTTTTCAATACACATTAGCATCAATTAAAGACTATTTTTTAGAGAATCTAAATCTGCTGCCACATTCAGATTATTTTTTATTTTATTTTTAGCCTTAAATGAATTGCCCATAAATAAGGTGTTGTTTCTGTTGGATTTTGCCACATTAATAAGCTAAGTTTCTAATGGATTTGTTTAGAGTTATAAAAAGAACAGTATATAATTTACTAGCATTGGGTGGCCGCAGTCTTAGCTCACACAAGGCCAGCTAAACCCTTCCATTTAAGTTTTCAGATGCAAGGTAGAGAGGTAAAATACATTGCTCAGTGTTCCTGTGACATTCTGCAGCTTAATTACAAAGCACAACGTAATATCCACTCTCTTATAGACAGTGGTGCAAGAATGCAGGGTACGCTCGGGTACGGAGTACCCTTAAGAATATGGCAGCAGGTACTCAGTACCATCTGCCACACACTTTGCACCTGTGACCGCCATTACCATAATTATAATGCGCCACAAAGTAACAAGACCATGGTGCTTGGCAGCATGACAGTGCCTCCCAGTTTGTCAGGTTTACTGGGAGCGCAACAGTGATGTCATGACGCCACATCACTACTATATATATTTATTATACTGGGAGCATTACTATATATATTTCGATTATACTGGAGGTAGTACTATATATTTCTATTATACTGGAGATAGTAATATATATTTCTAGCCTTGCCTCCAGAGTGCAAAGAAAAGGGGCTTTGTAGTGTCGCCACGCCACTAGTGTCATGTAGCCACTCCCAATTATGGCATGTGGCCACGCCCCCTCACAACACATGACCACACCCATTTTTCAGCACTCAGTACCACTAAGAAAATAGTTCTACTTGCACCACTGCTTATAGATAGAATTTCAGTCTGCTAAGCTGTGCTGACATCATAGCTCTGGTCATGAATTCAGCAATCCACATAACATATTTCTGCATCGTAAGTCTACAGATGTGTCTGTCATACTTGCCTAATCTACCAGAACGTCCGGGAGGCTTGTGAATCTCTGGTGGGCAAGTCTCCTGTAGTGGGTGGAGTAAAGTGGGTAGTCCAGGTGGGTCATTTTTCAATTTGCGCTGAATCGTGGTAAACTCCTTGCTTCACAGTTCAGGTAATCTCAGTATTGTGTAGCAGATCGTGCTGTCGTGTCCCCTCTCAGCCCACCTTTGCCATACCACGCCCTTCCCTCGCAAAGACAACCTGGCTGCTTCCTACCGGAGGGGGCAGTCAGCAAGTATGGTGTCCATCACTCTCAGCTAGCCCAGATATAGAAGCATATAAAAAAGAAGGGGGGGGGGGGGAATTGATGTTTAAAAGCTGAATTTCACGTAACACAAAAAGTGGATGGTAATAGCTGGATATGTCAGGATATATTTTTGGTCAATTGCAGAGAGTCCTGACCAGTGGTGGCTCTTTACCTGTCTGGCCAGGGGGGTCTGCAGCCCTCTGCTCCCTGCTCTCCTGGTGATTGATGGCTGCCATAACTGGGAGGTGGGGTTTAGGTCTGCCGGCAGTGGGAGTGGTTCTTAGGTCTAGACGGGGCTTAACTTTGGTGTTGCAAAACAACCTGGCTTCTAGGGACTGCATCAGCTGCAGCCCATAGAAACCATATAGGGCTGACTTTATAGCAGGGAAGTAGCTTCCCATAGGAAGCGCTCTCTCTGCTATTGCAGGCGGCCTGGCAGTCTCAAGGGGAGAAAACACATCCCCCTGGGACTGCCGGTCTGGTTATGATTTGCAAGGAGCGCTTCCTGTCTGAAGTCACTACCACTGCTAGTCAGTCCCTGCCGGTGTCAGATTGTACTGGGAAGCCAATAGGTTATGTCTGCCACTGTAAGACAATATATACTGTACCAAAGTCATTGGTGTACAGGACAGCTGTGGAGTTCACATCATTCCTAAATCGCTCAGACAGAGCAGCACCACCATACATGTATACAGAGAGCAGCACCACCATACATGTATACAGAGAGCAGCACCACCATACATGTATACAGAGAGCAGCACCACCATACATGTATACAGAGAGCAGCACCACCATACATGTATACAGAGAGCAGCACCACCATACATGTATGTAGAGCCTAATGATAAAATGTCATTAGCATAAACACTGAGCCAAACTGTACATTCCAATAGATGTCTGTCTTTACCCAGCAATAATCTTTTAGACTTGGATGTACCTTCGATTTACATGGCAGTAAAATCTTTAGTACATTGTAAACCATACAAGTGCGATATATTCCAATTCTGAAAAAAAAAACCTACATAGAAAATGCACATCCAGTTCCACTTATAAGGTGGCTGTGAAGAACTGGAAAGATTTGAATACGTTTGCTTAGCTAGAACCCATAGGTCAGTGCTGAAGGACAGCAGCTATCATACTGTACTTCCACAGGCTAATGCAGTCTTCCATGCCAGTTGTGTTCAGGGGGCTTAGTGATGAATAGTGCTCTGTCTTCAGGGATCTGAATGGTTACAAGGGCGACTATCAGTCGGGTTTTCATCAATACCAAGGTAAGGCTTCTAGTCCGACTGCGAAATCTCACTGAAATGAAGCCAGCAGCTTTGCTGGAAGATTAATTGATTTGATAAGACCCTACAGCGGTATTATTTCTTTTCCCCATAGTAATCCCACCCGGTGCTGCGTTCCTTCCTTTTGAAATGTTCTAATCTACAGCCAGCAGTGACATTAGGGCCTGCTTCTAATAACATCTTAAGATCCGGATTTGTGCCATATTTGTTTTACAAGTAAGATGTCCTGATAAATGTATAATGTACGCGTAATCTGTTTCAAATGGCAGCGGAGTGTTCAAATGGATACGATTACAGATTTCTTTGTTCTCCTCTTCGTAATTTGAAGGTAGATTTGTTTTTGAGAGGCTCTGGCCCATCTACGTTACTGTTGTTTAATTTCCACTGATTGCTGTAATGTAATCAAACTTTTCTGGAGTTGAGACTTTTTTGGGGATTATTATAATTTTGATCTATCTATCTATCTATCTATCTATCTATCTATCTATCTATCTATCTATCTATCTATCTATCTATCTATCTATCTATCTCTATCTATCTCTGGTCACAGCTCCCTAGCCAGTCAGCTCCTAACTGCCATGTTACAGGTCGTGGGGTCTATTTACTAAGCCTTGGATTGGAGATAAAGTACCAGCCGAGCCAATCAGCTCCTAACTGCCATGTCACAGGCTGCATTTGAAAAATGACAGTTAGGAGCTTATTGGCTGGTACTTTATCTCCGTCCACTTTATCTCCATCCAATGGTTAGTAAATAGACCTCTGTGTTTAAAAAATTCCAGTTAGGAGCTGGTTGGTTGGTTGTTTTTCTTTTGCCAACATTATCTCTCTAAGCTTTGATAAATCTCCCCCACAGGTACAGGTCATCATGTTCCGGTGAGAGGGAGGATTTTATTTGGAACACATTCATTGTTTTTTCAAGATGATTAGGACACAATTTTGGGGCACAACCAGTGTTCAGTCTATGCCATAGGGTTCCGGTATGAATGGTCGACCATGTTATGGTCGACAGTCATATTAGGTTGACCACTATTGGTCAACATTGGCATGGTCGACATGGACAAATGGTTGACGCATGAAAAGGTCGAAATGAGGGTTTTTAAAAACTTTTTTTGGTGTTTTCTGTTTAAAGTGACGGGGAACCCCAATTAGTGCACCGTGTCCCCTCGCATGGCGAGCAAGCTTCAGGCAAGGTGCCTTGCGCCACTGCCGCTGCGCTCTGCACAGATTACCGTTCCCAGTCGTAGTCTATGTGGATAGTAAAGTATGGAAAAGTTCCCCAAAAGAAAAAAAATGTGAAAAAATCATGTCGACCTTTTCATGCTTCGACCATTGCCATGTGTCCGTGTTGACTATGGCAATGTCGACCACTAGTGGTCGACCTAATGCCTGTCGACCATAACATGGTCGACCATCCAAACGGATACCATGCCATAGAAAGGACGGCTTCCTTACACTAACTTTTCTATCTATGCATAATATCTGTACATTGTACTATAGAGTTTAAAGTAATTTCAATTATATATTTTGAAGCTCTCTATTTCTCTAGCAGGATTTTAAACTCCCACCAGCCAGATGCTTGCATGCTAGGCAATCTTGGAACTTGTAGTTCCACAACAGCTAGAGAGTCCAAGATAACGTTCCCCTGATCTAGATGATTTTTGATTAACCACAGTTCTGCTGGAAATTTAAACCAGTGGACAAAATGTCTATTCAGCGATGCAGGTCAGGCTATTGATTCCGTATAAGCCTATCTGAGATTGTGCTAGGAGGAACTGAATAGAAATTGAATGATCTCACACGTCTGATTGGATTGAAGAGGGTCGGGATGGTGATATTCTGGTATGCAGGCTTTCATGAGCTATTCTTATGGGAAGGCAGAGCTAGCTTCTCCAACAATGCTTCATACACCGGAAAGCCCTAAGCCATAGGAGTATAACGTTATTATCAGTTGTTTATTGGTTATGTGAAAAGGAATTCAGTAGAGTCATATTTTGAATTACATTTCCATAATTTAATCTCTGCAAACAAACTTGTTTTATCAGTTTCTGAGAGTTTCATCTAAATGCAGCCATCTCCGTCCATACTCCACTAACGTTCCCTCTGCGCGGCGTCCGTATAATCAATACGGTATGTAAAAAGTAATTCTGAGTCAGTCACTGGTAATGTAATACATGTTGGAGCAGATTGACTGCTCGGAGATTCAGGAGTCCGGAGAGTGATTTGTACATTGAACAGTAAAATGTAGATCTAGTGTATTGCGCCGTGGAGGAACAGCTGATCTGCGCTAAAACAATTTCATGATTATTTAGGGAAATTAAAAATACCTTTTAATAGCGCTCACCGAGGATTTATCTGATTGCAGTAATTAAAAAGAAAACAATCTCTCAACACGAGTTCCGCTTTCTTACAGGGAGCTGTAAGTTATGGGTGGGCATCCTGTGCACTCCAGCAGCTGTGGAGCTACACATGCCAGCATGCCCTACCAGAGTTTTGGCACGCCCTAACAGCACATTTGTGGAAGGCTGGAATGTGTAGTTCCACCATACGTTGCCTACGTGCTGTACGTGATAAAAATACATCATTGTTGCCGCCTTTCTGACTTCGAGGGGGCAGCCAGATCAGCACAGTGTGGTTCAGCATAGATGGGCGGAATGGAGACATGATGGCTTGATTATGGCCCCGCCCCCAACAATACGATGACAAGATTACTGAAGTGTGGCTGTGATGCACCGCGGATCATGTCATCGACTTCCCACTCTACTCCTTTTACTGGGTGGTGCTCAGCGGACGACGGGCAGCTGCGGGAGACTTGAAAGCTGCTCCGGGAGAGTAGGCAAGTATGAAAGAGATGTAATAAACATATACACCCTCAAACCCCCTCCCCCCTCCCCCCATCCCCTATAGTTCTACCAGGTTTGTATGGTAAAAACATTCATAAACTTTTTTTTCTTTATTCTCTTGGATATGGTTCCCAGTGCCCCTTTATTCCCACTGTCAGCCACAGCACTGTTTGCATGTACATGGGCTGCTTCTAAAGGTAAGTCGCATATTGTCAACAATTTTCTGCAAATCATTCAGTGTGTACGCACTATCTACATATATACAGGTGTGTCCTCACAATCACATAGTGTTGCTGTGATAGGTACGCATCGCAGCACACTGTATGCCCCGCTATGCCATTCACTTCAATGGGAGCCGCATGCTCCCGCCTCCCATTGAGTATAATGGGAGCCAGAATCGATGCGGCATGGTGTGCTGCGTTCGTACTATTTGCGAGGGGTGTATTCAAACTGAAATCTAAATTGCAGCGTAAAAATAAAGCAGCCAGTATTTACCCTGCACAGAAACAATATAACCCACCCAAATCTAACTCTCTCTGCACATGTTATATCTGCCCCACCGGCAGTGCAACATGGTTTTGCCCAATTGCTAACTGTTTTGGTTTGCTAACAACTCTGAATAACCCCCGTATTATTTGTCTGGGTGTTGTAGGGAAATCAGGATGACCATTGCATCGTTTGCACATCGTTTAATGTGTATGCAGCTCAAGTTTGGCGCAAAGCTAAAATACAAAATGCGCAACTTTGCACCTGTGTAAACCATGTTGCAGTGCAAGTGGTGCAAATACATTTATTATTTTTGCATATAGCCCACAAATGCTGGACAGCTTTATTTTTATGTAGCAATTTAGAGTACAGCTAGGACATGCCTCTCCTAACTCCTAGATGTCTATACATTTTAAAGGTGCTCCCCCCCCTTCCTTTCGCGCATATAGCGATATTTGGGGGTTATTAAGAGTTGGATGCAGATCTTGGTTCCGCAGCAAGATCTGTGTCCATCTAATCACATGCCGGGGCCGCCCAGCACAGGGCAAGGCCACCCAGCATGTGTGTGGCCCCGCCCCGCGATGCTTTTGCAATTTAATTGTGAGCACATCGATTGGTGGTTGACCCCTACCTGCATAGCCCGGCTGCGCTGACAGGTGGTCCGGCGCCATTTCTTTCCTCTGAGCCACCAACACGCCCCGTTTTGCCTGCCACACTCTGGAAACACCAAGTTGACGCCCCCCCCACGACCGCTGCTTCAATCACCTTGCAGCTGCATAGTGAAGGGTCGCGCGCACACATTATAGATGCTACGTGGGTGCCGACCACTGGATGCGGCCGCTGCGTGCAGGTCTGAATAGTCCCCTATGACCCTTTTTTCTAATCTTTAATTAAACATGGCAATATCTTCCTGGTTAGAAGTTTTCCATGGTATTTTCAAAGCCTGCAATGTGTGTGAGGGTTTAACTCCTCGATAAGTGATGGAGCATAAACAAAACCTTTCCTACATCTGTGGGTGGCTGTTTAATAACTTTTTTCTGGTTGATACAATGATCCTTCAATTTTCTGAAATGTTCCCCATCTTCAGATACTGATTGAATTCTTGTTTGGTTTACTGGAAGGACCGTTAGATTAAATTAACAAGTTTTGTTCTGCTTCAAAAGAAGTGACCCTCCGCAACCTTCAGTTTGTAGAAATAATCATCCTTTCAGTGACTTATTGATTGGATTTGTAGCAACACATTGCTTTTGTCAATATGTTTCAGTCATAGGTCTTGCAGTTCTAATAGCCTTGCTCTTATTGTGGTCGGCTCAAGCCGAGAGAGCCAATCCCCGGAACTCTGTTACAGACGCTGTTTAGAGCTGCGGTGAAGTGATCGCTTCTCTAAACACTGGCTGGGCTGACACCTGGCTTACAGATAGGAAGGTAGAGGGTGCTTGAACACCAATTAATTACAGTGGTCTGTCATTAGGAGTAATTTGAAGTGTAATCGTATACTCATTCTGTTATGGGTCATTACAGAACCATTTCTGAGGCTTTCAAATTAAAAGAAACATCCACTTAGTTGAACGCTTGCTGATATATTATTAAGAAATTTGATTTTATTTTTATTGCTTTATTTATAGAACAGTTTTGCAACCGTTTTAGCGGCGTACCACAGCTTGCGTCATTAAGTAGTTACAACGGCTCCGGTATCTTACTGCCAATGCTGCTCGACCAGAGGTTTTACTCAGGAATGTGCATCGATTGGTTGCGTCAAATTCGCAGCTTTGATGCTATTTGTCTACACCTTTATATCAGGCCCTCCGCCATTTTGTAAATAAGAAATAGCAAGCTGCCCTAATGATATGTAAAAAAAAATGTAATAAAATAGCTGCTCAGTTTCAAGTAATTGTGTTAATAGAATAAATATAAACAAGCACTAAAAAGAAAAACATTTAAAGCACAGAAAATAAAACTATATATATAATAAAAGAGAATGTTTAGAGCTCTTTTTTTAATTTGTTTAAATGGGATGACGGTCTTCTCAAGCAGGTGACCGGTGCCTCTAGCCCTAACTCTTAAACCTAATCAGTGGTGTCCTCGGTGCTCCGATTCCACTGTACAGGAAAGTCCCGGCTGTGTAGCAGCAGTTCACTGTGAGGAGGCCGTGGCAACTGGGATCGGCCGTGAATGGATGGATGGCCAGCGCTGCACTGAGGAATCCCACTGCCATCCATTCACGGCCGCTCCCAGTTGCCAAGGACCGAGGACACCACTGATTAGGGTAAGAGTTAGGGCTAGAGGCACCGTCAACTGCTTGAGAAGACCGTCATCCCATTTAAACAAATTCAAAAAAGAGCTCTAATCATTGTCGCTTTTATTATATATATTTTTATTTTCTGTGCTTTAAATGTTTTTCTTTTTAGCACTTGTTTATATTTATTCTATTAACCTCCGCCATTTTTGCCATGTGGGTTTACCCCAGTTTGGAAGTCCTATTCTGTCCTTTTAACACTCTTAAACCAAGTAAATATGATGGGATTCGTTTCACAGAAACTGATGAGCACATGGGGATGCTTCAGCGTGCTGTTCCTTATAGAGATGAGCGCCTGAAATTTTTCGGGTTTTGTGTTTTGGTTTTGGGTTCGGTTCCGCGGCCGTGTTTTGGGTTCGAACGCGTTTTGGCAAAACCTCACCGAATTATTTTTGTCGGATTCGGGTGTGTTTTGGATTCGGGTGTTTTTTTCCAAAAACACTAAAAAACAGCTTAAATCATAGAATTTGGGGGTCATTTTGATCCCAAAGTATTATTAACCTCAAAAACCATAATTTACACTCATTTTCAGTCTATTCTGAATACCTCACACCTCACAATATTATTTTTAGTCCTAAAATTTGCACCGAGGTCGCTGTGTGAGTAAGATAAGCGACCCTAGTGGCCGACACAAACACCGGGCCCATCTAGGAGTGGCACTGCAGTGTCACGCAGGATGTCCCTTCCAAAAAACCCTCCCCAAACAGCACATGACGCAAAGAAAAAAAGAGGCGCAATGAGGTAGCTGTGTGAGTAAGATTAGCGACCCTAGTGGCCGACACAAACACCGGGCCCATCTAGGAGTGGCACTGCAGTGTCACGCAGGATGGCCCTTCCAAAAAACCCTCCCCAAACAGCACATGACGCAAAGAAAAAAAGAGGCGCAATGAGGTAGCTGACTGTGTGAGTAAGATTAGCGACCCTAGTGGCCGACACAAACACCGGGCACATCTAGGAGTGGCACTGCAGTGTCACGCAGGATGTCCCTTCCAAAAAACCCTCCCCAAACAGCACATGACGCAAAGAAAAAAAGAGGCGCAATGAGGTAGCTGTGTGAGTAAGATTAGCGACCCTAGTGGCCGACACAAACACCGGGCCCATCTAGGAGTGGCACTGCAGTGTCACGCAGGATGTCCCTTCCAAAAAACCCTCCCCAATCAGCACATGATGCAAAGAAAAAGAAAAGAAAAAAGAGGTGCAAGATGGAATTATCCTTGGGCCCTCCCACCCACCCTTATGTTGTATAAACAAAACAGGACATGCACACTTTAACCAACCCATCATTTCAGTGACAGGGTCTGCCACACGACTGTGACTGATATGACGGGTTGGTTTGGACCCCCCCCAAAAAAGAAGCAATTAATCTCTCCTTGCACAAACTGGCTCTACAGAGGCAAGATGTCCACCTCATCTTCACCCTCCGATATATCACCGTGTACATCCCCCTCCTCACAGATTATCAATTCGTCCCCACTGGAATCCACCATCTCAGCTCCCTGTGTACTTTGTGGAGGCAATTGCTGCTGGTCAATGTCTCCGCGGAGGAATTGATTATAATTCATTTTAATGAACATCATCTTCTCCACATTTTCTGGATGTAACCTCGTACGCCGATTGCTGACAAGGTGAGCGGCGGCACTAAACACTCTTTCGGAGTACACACTTGTGGGAGGGCAACTTAGGTAGAATAAAGCCAGTTTGTGCAAGGGCCTCCAAATTGCCTCTTTTTCCTGCCAGTATAAGTACGGACTGTGTGACGTGCCTACTTGGATGCGGTCACTCATATAATCCTCCACCATTCTATCAATGTTGAGAGAATCATATGCAGTGACAGTAGACGACATGTCCGTAATCGTTGTCAGGTCCTTCAGTCCGGACCAGATGTCAGCATCAGCAGTCGCTCCAGACTGCCCTGCATCACCGCCAGCGGGTGGGCTCGGAATTCTGAGCCTTTTCCTCGCACCCCCAGTTGCGGGAGAATGTGAAGGAGGAGATGTTGACAGGTCGCGTTCCGCTTGACTTGACAATTTTGTCACCAGCAGGTCTTTCAACCCCAGCAGACCTGTGTCTGCCGGAAAGAGAGATCCAAGGTAGGCTTTAAATCTAGGATCGAGCACGGTGGCCAAAATGTAGTGCTCTGATTTCAACAGATTGACCACCCGTGAATCCTTGTTAAGCGAATTAAGGGCTGCATCCACAAGTCCCACATGCCTAGCGGAATCGCTCCGTGTCAGCTCCTTCTTCAATGCCTCCAGCTTCTTCTGCAAAAGCCTGATGAGGGGAATGACCTGACTCAGGCTGGCAGTGTCTGAACTGACTTCACGTGTGGCAAGTTCAAAGGGCATCAGAACCTTGCACAACGTTGAAATCATTCTCCACTGCACTTGAGACAGGTGCATTCCATCTCCTATATCGTGCTCAATTGTATAGGCTTGAATGGCCTTTTGCTGCTCCTCCAACCTCTGAAGCATATAGAGGGTTGAATTCCACCTCGTTACCACTTCTTGCTTCAGATGATGGCAGGGCAGGTTCAGTAGTTTTTGGTGGTGCTCCAGTCTTCTGTACGTGGTGCCTGTACGCCGAAAGTGTCCCGCAATTCTTCTGGCCACCGACAGCATCTCTTGCACACCCCTGTCGTTTTTTAAAAAATTCTGCACCACCAAATTCAAGGTATGTGCAAAACATGGGACGTGCTGGAATTTGCCCATATTTAATGCACACACAATATTGCTGGCATTGTCCGATGCCACAAATCCACAGGAGAGTCCAATTGGGGTAAGCCATTCCGCGATGATCTTCCTCAGTTGCCGTAAGAGGTTTTCAGCTGTGTGCGTATTCTGGAAAGCGGTGATACAAAGCGTAGCCTGCCTAGGAAAGAGTTGGCGTTTGCGAGATGCTGCTACTGGTGCCGCCGCTGCTGTTCTTGCGGCGGGAGTCCATACATCTACCCAGTGGGCTGTCAGTCATATAGTCCTGACCCTGCCCTGCTCCACTTGTCCACATGTCCGTGGTTAAGTGGACATTGGGTACAACTGCATTTTTTAGGACACTGGTGAGTCTTTTTCTGACGTCCGTGTACATTCTCGGTATCGCCTGCCTAGAGAAGTGGAACCTAGATGGTATTTGGTAACGGGGGCACACTGCCTCAATAAATTGTCTAGTTCCCTGTGAACTAACGGCGGATACCGGACGCACGTCTAACACCAACATAGTTGTCAAGGACTCAGTTATCCGCTTTGCAGTAGGATGACTGCTGTGATATTTCATCTTCCTCGCAAAGGACTGTTGAACAGTCAATTGCTTACTGGAAGTAGTACAAGTGGGCTTACGACTTCCCCTCTGGGATGACCATCGACTCCCAGCGGCAACAACAGCAGCGCCAGCAGCAGTAGGCGTTACACGCAAGGATGCATCGGAGGAATCCCAGGCAGGAGAGGACTCGTCAGACTTGCCAGTGACATGGCCTGCAGGACTATTGGCATTCCTGGGGAAGGAGGAAATTGACACTGAGGGAGTTGGTGGGGTGGTTTGCGTGAGCTTGGTTACAAGAGGAAGGGATTTACTGGTCAGTGGACTGCTTCCGCTGTCACCCAAAGTTTTTGAACTTGTCACTGACTTATTATGAATGCGCTGCAGGTGACGTATAAGGGAGGATGTTCCGAGGTGGTTAACGTCCTTACCCCTACTTATTACAGCTTGACAAAGGGAACACACGGCTTGACACCTGTTGTCCGCATTTCTGGTGAAATACCTCCACACCGAAGAGCTGATTTTTTTGGTATTTTCACCTGGCATGTCAACGGCCATATTCCTCCCACGGACAACAGGTGTCTCCCCGGGTGCCTGACTTAAACAAACCACCTCACCATCAGAATCCTTCTGGTCAATTTCCTCCCCAGCGCCAGCAACACCCATATCCTCCTCATCCTGGTGTACTTCAACACTGACATCTTCAATCTGACTATCAGGAACTGGACTGCGGGTGCTCCTTCCAGCACTTGCAGGGGGCATGCAAATAGTGGAAGGCGCATGCTCTTCACGTCCAGTGTTGGGAAGGTCAGGCATCGCAAACGACACAATTGGACTCTCCTTGTGGATTTGGGATTTCAAAGAACGCACAGTTCTTTGCGGTGCTTTTGCCAGCTTGAGTCTTTTCAGTTTTCTAGCGAGAGGCTGAGTGCTTCCATCCTCATGTGAAGCTGAACCACTAGCCATGAACATAGGCCAGGGCCTCAGCCGTTCCTTGCCACTCCGTGTGGTAAATGGCATATTGGCAAGTTTACGCTTCTCCTCCGACAATTTTATTTTAGGTTTTGGAGTCCTTTTTTTTCTGATATTTGGTGTTTTGGATTTGACATGCTCTGTACTATGACATTGGGCATCGGCCTTGGCAGACGACGTTGCTGGCATTTCATCGTCTCGGCCATGACTAGTGGCAGCAGCTTCAGCACGAGGTGGAAGTGGATCTTGATCTTTCCCTAATTTTGGAACCTCAACTTTTTTGTTCTCCATATTTTATAGGCAGAACTAAAAGGCACCTCAGGTAAACAATGGAGATGGATGGATTGGATACTAGTATACAATTATGGACGGACTGCCACGGTTAGGTGGTATAAAAAAACCACGGTTAGGTGGTATATATTGTAATACAATTATGGATGGACGGACTGCCTGCCGAGTGCCGACACAGAGGTAGCCACAGCCGTGAACTACCGCACTGTACACTGGTTGATAAAGAGATAGTAGTATACTCGTAACAACTAGTATGACACTATGACGGTATAAAGAATGAAAAAAAAACCACGGTTAGGTGGTATATATTATAATAATACAATTATGGATGGACGGACTGCCTGCCGAGTTCCGACACAGAGGTAGCCACAGCCGTGAACTACCGCACTGTACACTGGTTGATAAAGAGATAGTAGTATACTCGTAACAACTAGTATGACTGACTATGACGGTATAAAGAATGAAAAAAAAACCACGGTTAGGTGGTATATATTATAATACAATTATGGATGGACGGACTGCCTGCCGACTGCCGACACAGAGGTAGCCACAGCCGTGAACTACCGCACTGTACACTGGTTGATAAAGAGATAGTAGTATACTCGTAACAACTAGTATGACACTATGACGGTATAAAGAATGAAAAAAAAACCACGGTTAGGTGGTATATATTATAATACAATTATGGATGGACGGACTGCCTGCCGACT
The DNA here is from genome assembly GCF_028390025.1 of Pseudophryne corroboree. NCBI lineage: Eukaryota > Metazoa > Chordata > Amphibia > Anura > Myobatrachidae > Pseudophryne > Pseudophryne corroboree. The sequence continues at coordinate 89,874,106 of NC_086448.1, forward strand.
GCCGACACAGAGGTAGCCACAGCCGTGAACTACCGCACTGTACACTGGTTGATAAAGAGATAGTAGTATACTCGTAACAACTAGTATGACACTATGACGGTATAAAGAATGAAAAAAAAACCACGGTTAGGTGGTATATATTATAATACAATTATGGATGGACGGACTGCCTGCCGACTGCCGACACAGAGGTAGCCACAGCCGTGAACTACCGCACTGTACACTGGTTGATAAAGAGATAGTAGTATACTCGTAACAACTAGTATGACACTATGACGGTATAAAGAATGAAAAAAAAACCACGGTTAGGTGGTATATATTATAATAATACAATTATGGATGGACGGACTGCCTGCCGACTGCCGACACAGAGGTAGCCACAGCCGTGAACTACCGCACTGTACACTGGTTGATAAAGAGATAGTAGTATACTCGTAACAACTAGTATGACTATGACGACGGTATAAAGAAAGAAAAAAAAATACCACGGTTAGGTGGTATATAATTATACAATTATGGATGGACGGACTGCCTGCCGAGTGCCGACTGCCGACACAGAGGTAGCCACAGCCGTGAACTACCGCACTGTACTGTGTCTGCTGCTAATATAGACTGGTTGATAAAGAGATAGTATACAACAATATACTACTATACTGGTGGTCAGGCACTGGTCACCACTAGTCACACTGGCAGTGGCACTCCTGCAGCAAAAGTGTGCACTGTTTAATTTTAAATTAATATAATATTATGTACTCCTGGCTCCTGCTATAACAACCTGCAGTGCTCCCCAGTCTCCCCCACAATTATTATAAGCTTTTATACATTGATGTGCAGCACACTGGGCTGAGCTGAGTGCACACAGACTGAGTCACACTTTGTGACTGCTGTGTATCGTTTTTTTCAGGCAGAGAACGGATATAGCAGAGAACGGATATATTAAATAAAAGTTAACTTAACAACAACTGCACTGGTTACTGTGGTAAACTCTGTCTGCACAATCTCTCTCTCTCTCTCTCTCTTCTAATCTGGGATTTCAAAGAACGCACAGTTCTTTGCGGTGCTTTTGCCAGCTTGAGTCTTTTCAGTTTTCTAGCGAGAGGCTGAGTGCTTCCATCCTCATGTGAAGCTGAACCACTAGCCATGAACATAGGCCAGGGCCTCAGCCGTTCCTTGCCACTCCGTGTGGTAAATGGCATATTGGCAAGTTTACGCTTCTCCTCCGACAATTTTATTTTAGGTTTTGGAGTCCTTTTTTTTCTGATATTTGGTGTTTTGGATTTGACATGCTCTGTACTATGACATTGGGCATCGGCCTTGGCAGACGACGTTGCTGGCATTTCATCGTCTCGGCCATGACTAGTGGCAGCAGCTTCAGCACGAGGTGGAAGTGGATCTTGATCTTTCCCTAATTTTGGAACCTCAACTTTTTTGTTCTCCATATTTTATAGGCAGAACTAAAAGGCACCTCAGGTAAACAATGGAGATGGATGGATTGGATACTAGTATACAATTATGGACGGACTGCCACGGTTAGGTGGTATAAAAAAACCACGGTTAGGTGGTATATATTGTAATACAATTATGGATGGACGGACTGCCTGCCGAGTGCCGACACAGAGGTAGCCACAGCCGTGAACTACCGCACTGTACACTGGTTGATAAAGAGATAGTAGTATACTCGTAACAACTAGTATGACACTATGACGGTATAAAGAATGAAAAAAAAACCACGGTTAGGTGGTATATATTATAATAATACAATTATGGATGGACGGACTGCCTGCCGAGTTCCGACACAGAGGTAGCCACAGCCGTGAACTACCGCACTGTACACTGGTTGATAAAGAGATAGTAGTATACTCGTAACAACTAGTATGACTGACTATGACGATATAAAGAATGAAAAAAAAACCACGGTTAGGTGGTATATATTATAATACAATTATGGATGGACGGACTGCCTGCCGACTGCCGACACAGAGGTAGCCACAGCCGTGAACTACCGCACTGTACACTGGTTGATAAAGAGATAGTAGTATACTCGTAACAACTAGTATGACACTATGACGGTATAAAGAATGAAAAAAAAACCACGGTTAGGTGGTATATATTATAATACAATTATGGATGGACGGACTGCCTGCCGACTGCCGACACAGAGGTAGCCACAGCCGTGAACTACCGCACTGTACACTGGTTGATAAAGAGATAGTAGTATACTCGTAACAACTAGTATGACACTATGACGGTATAAAGAATGAAAAAAAAACCACGGTTAGGTGGTATATATTATAATAATACAATTATGGATGGACGGACTGCCTGCCGACTGCCGACACAGAGGTAGCCACAGCCGTGAACTACCGCACTGTACACTGGTTGATAAAGAGATAGTAGTATACTCGTAACAACTAGTATGACTATGACGACGGTATAAAGAAAGAAAAAAAAATACCACGGTTAGGTGGTATATAATTATACAATTATGGATGGACGGACTGCCTGCCGAGTGCCGACTGCCGACACAGAGGTAGCCACAGCCGTGAACTACCGCACTGTACTGTGTCTGCTGCTAATATAGACTGGTTGATAAAGAGATAGTATACAACAATATACTACTATACTGGTGGTCAGGCACTGGTCACCACTAGTCACACTGGCAGTGGCACTCCTGCAGCAAAAGTGTGCACTGTTTAATTTTAAATTAATATAATATTATGTACTCCTGGCTCCTGCTATAACAACCTGCAGTGCTCCCCAGTCTCCCCCACAATTATTATAAGCTTTTATACATTGATGTGCAGCACACTGGGCTGAGCTGAGTGCACACAGACTGAGTCACACTGTGTGACTGCTGTGTATCGTTTTTTTCAGGCAGAGAACGGATATAGCAGAGAACGGATATATTAAATAAAAGTTAACTTAACAACAACTGCACTGGTCACTGTGGTAAACTCTGTCTGCACAATCTCTCTCTCTCTCTCTCTCTTCTAATCTATTCTAATGGAGAGGACGCCAGCCACGTCCTCTCCCTATCAATCTCAATGCACGTGTGAAAATGGCGGCGACGCGCGGCTCCTTATATAGAATCCGAGTCTCGCGAGAATCCGACAGCGTCATGATGACGTTCGGGCGCGCTCGGGTTAACCGAGCAAGGCGGGAAGATCCGAGTCGCTCGGACCCGTGAAAAAAAAAGTGAAGTTCGTGCGGGTTCGGATTCAAAGAAACCGAACCCGCTCATCTCTAGTTCCTTAAGCTCCGCATCAGGGATTTGCAAAGTGCACAGCATTTGAAACGGATGGCATTACCCGAGGTGGTAAGTCAAATAAACTACCTAAGTTCTAACCCCTTTTAGAGGTTTTAGGCACAGTTTCTGTCCTTGAGTGATATACAGATGAGCCATCGGTTCTGGGCATCCTCTTGCTGTCTACTTGTGGCCGCTAACGGAATGTCCTGGCAGAGCCGGACCTAGCCAATTTGATGCCCTAGGCAAAAAATTTTCTGGTGCCCTCAGCACCGCCGCTAGTTCTGCATCTGACCCATCAACACTCAGGCAGTGGGACCCACCGGGGGGTTACCCTGTGGGCCAGTTCAACCCTGCATATTGCCACACAGTAATGCCCATAATACACATAATTCCACGCAGTAATGCACCTGACACATATGCCCCACATTAGTAATGCCCATAATACACATAATTCCACACAGTAATGCACCTGACACATATGCCCCACATTAGTAATGCCCATAATACACATAATTCCACACAGTAATGCACCTGACACATATGCCCCACATTAGTAATGCCCATAATACACATAATTCCACACAGTAATGCACCTGACACATATGCCCCACATTAGTAATGCCCATAATACACACAATTCCACACAATAGTGCACCTTATACATATGCCCCACATTAGTAATGCCCATAATACACATAATTCCACACAATAGTGCATCTTACACATATGCCCCACATTAGTAATGCCCATAATACACATAATTCCACACAATAGTACACCTTACACATATGCCCCACATTAGTAATGCCCATAATACACATAATTCCACACAATAGTGCATCTTATACATATGCCCCACATTAGTCGCGCCAGTAGCTTTTTAATTTTTTTTTATAAAACGTACGTTTTGATAAAGCTAATTATTTATCTTATAACATTCACTATATATTGGTAAGAGACTCAGTACGCAATGGGCGTACGGGGTACCGTAAAGGTATGCACTTAGCGTAGCAGACGCTAGGCCGTGGTCGAGACGCACGAGCGGCACGTTCGCTCACGGCTTACGCTGGGTATCGAGCACGCTATAGGCGGTCCGAGTACCATAATGCTACGCTACTAGCGTAGCGGACGCTGTGCCCACAAGAGGAACACTAGCGGCGCAGACGCTCACAGAATGACACACAGTAAACCTTGTATGCAACACAATGAAGGGATATACTTATACTGTAATGATATAACGCTTCTTAACCTTGTTAATATAAAAGCTGCTTGAGCGATTGAGACGCTCCGAATACCCTTAGCAATGTAATGATAAACACACAATACCTTGTAAGGTTCCAAAACCTTTATCTAGATGATTTTAGTATGTAAAAGGGGAAAACAGTTACAGCTTATACACTACAGCACTAACATAACACACCTAAACAGAATAACTGAACTTATACAATATACAACAGTTTCTTAATCCTAAACAAATAACAGAGAGAGAGAGAGAGAGAGAGTATGGCAAATACAAACAGAGAATAAGTTGGTTACAGATAAAAACTTACACACGTGGGAATGACTTCGCCGGCGCAACCTGGACCAGGGCTCTAGCCTTCAGTGTGAAAACCTTGCAGAGTCTTGTGTCACCAAGCCTATTGCAAGCTATATTTATTTACTAACTCAAGACATACTACAATAGATACTGTGTGCTCTCTTTCCATTGGTTAGGGGGTGGGACATGTACTGCACCTGGGATCATTGGTTAGTTCAAGAAGTGGGCGATGGCTAGGACTTGTTAGTATTCTAAATTCCTCTTTGTCTGATTATATTGAGGAAAGCTATTGTTTTGGATCTTCCAAACAAACTCTGTCTCTGGGCTTTGTTTACCCCACCTTCAGTTGAGACAATTGACTACTCAGCACTCATTATTCTGGAGAGAAACCTGGTTCTATTCATAAACAAAGGTGTAAGCCCTCTTCATAGAATCTCAAAGCTTAGTGTAAATAAGGCTATTGTATTCAGTCTGTGGGAAAGAAATGACTGAATTCCATTCACCTACCCTGCACTTATGTGTAATTTATTCGGAATGCAATTAATCTTATTTTCTACTTCTGTGCATAACCATGAGCAGGAACTATGCGAATCCCTCCCAACTATCATATGCACAACACCCCTTCAATACCCCACAGCTGGACACCATACACTACCCTCCAACCTTTGTCTGAGCCCTCCCAGCATGCAAAGAGGAATCTCTCTGTCCCTGAACCAGTTACACTAATCATACTTACAGATATTATTAAAGGGAATATTACCTATAAAATACATTATTTGGATTAAATATGTAACGATCGAGTCGCCCACCAGACGCACACAAACTCTACCGTAAATGCACATACCACGCGCCTGAGCGCATGACCGTGGAGGCGCCGTCACGCAACTGCGAATATGCGCACGCACGGGAGAGAATGTGCACGTGCAGCGGGCAAGCGCATGGGGTTAGTACAAGGCATCATAGGTCGCTATATTTTTCGACTTTGACAGTTTGCTTGCTGGCGTGCTTGCAGTCAGTGTGTGCGCCCATGTAGCTCCCTAGATCCGTGACTGCGTTTTGTGGGATGGGGGTGGCAGGATGGGTGGGTGCGTACTTGCGCTCGCACCCATTAAAGGGGCACCCGTACAAGGGATGTGACCTCACAGGGTATGCCGTCCTTTGCAAGCCTCACCCTTTATTTTCGCTTGCTCGTTGGAAATAGATAGCAGCAATGTCCAGATACTGCCATATTTGCTGGTTATACAAAAAGACCAGTATCAAACATGTAGCAACTGTCCATTCTCTTTACTGTTCAGTGTGTTTGCTGGTGTCTGTTACTCCCGGCAACTGCATGCCCTTTATTTTATACTGCGGGAGCGATATGCTCTGCCCTCCAGTCTGACGTGTCTGAAAGTCACGCTGCACTGATGTCTCATATAGAAATAGCGCAATGCAACTTACTGACCACGTTACAGTGCTGGATGGCAGGGGAATTTTACGGCATTTACTGACTAGGAAATAAAGTGTGGGGAGAACACTGCCCATGTTATGTCCCTGCAGACACCTGGGGTTTGCACAGGTATAAGGGACACACACACAGGATGGCAGGGTCCCCCTCTAGTCCCCCATGTGCACAAGCAGTATAGGTGATGTCAGATTTATGTGGAGCCATCCAGTAATAACCTTATATAATCAGTGAAAATGTCACAGGTCCAGGAATTGCAGTTACCAGGCTTCTGCTGTCTTAAATCTCACAAGTCAGGGGTATTCAAGCATGTCGGAGGGAGTTCAAGGGGCTGTCTGAATTCTATTTAACAAATGTAAACAGCAGTGTACAAGTACTGATTGAATACATTTGGAAAATAACAGTTAGTTTGCAGACTGTACCTCCCAGCATGAGATACTGCAGGGACATGCTTGGATTCCCCTAGACATGCTTGGATGCCCCAGGCAAATGCCTAGCCTGCCTATAGCTAAGGCCGGCTCTGGACCTGGGTAACTGTTTACACTTGTGCTCCCCATGCAGTGAGTTAATATTGAAACATTCCGTGCCTGATTTAAAGTTGCATGCAATTCCATCAGCATACAGTACATATCTCGCAATTTCTTAGCAAATTGTGCATGTGTCGTAGTCTACATACACCACTTAGAGCAATTAGGGCGATCCAGAGTCATACGGAACTCGAATGTTTATTTACAGTTGAGTAGGTGTCACAGGGCATTTGCATGTGGACATATAGGTGGTCATTCCGAGTTGATCGCAGCCAGCAACTTTTAGCTGCTGCTGCGATCAATAGTCCACGCCTATGGGGGAGTGTATTTTAGCTTAGCAGGGCTGCGAACGCTTGTGCAGCCCTGCTAGGCTAAAAAAAATTCAGAAGCAGACCAGCCCTGGACATACTTACCCTGTGCGATGGATCCAGCAATGATGGGCCCGGCTTTGACGTCACTCCTCCGCCCTCCGTTGTCCTGGACACGCCTACGTTTTACTCACCACTCCCCGAAAACGGTCTCCAACGGTCCGGATCCTCCCATCCACGCCTCCTTCCTGTCAATCTTCTTAGCGGTCGCCGCTGCAACCACTTCCGTCGGTAGCCGGGACGTAACCCGATGACCCCTGTTGCCGGGCAACGTCGCGCACTGCGCCCCCCGCGCATGCGCATTCCGCACCCGTTCGCACTGCAGCGTAAAACCGCTGCGTGCGAACAGGTCGGAATGACCCCTATAGACAGAATAGCAGGTTTCCACACTCACGGAAAGTCTATTGATTCTGCCCAGAAGTCCGTCTGTTAATGTACAAAATGGCCAAAATCTGGCCATTTGGCACACCGCTTGGGGGTCCAGTTAGAATGATAGCAGTTATCTTATATCACATTGTGGTAGGGTTATTATTGGGCATTAGAGCAGTTTTGAGGACCCAGGGTGTGTGCCCAGTAAATATGGACGGTCTCAACAAGAAACTTTCCGTTATCCATAGGGCTCTATTCCAGCAACTAATAATGGATGTTATAGAATTTGTATTCACCAGATCTCCTGTTTATTCTCTACACAGCTTCACCCACAAAATAAGACTGTAAATCCCTGCAATGGCCGTCGTCTTAGATCTGACCTGTGACTCGCATACACACGGACGTTTTTATTCGCTTGTACCTGCAACATGAATTGCCACATCATTAATCAGCGCCATCTTTATAACGGAGATTATGCAGCTCTGCTGAGGTGCACTATGGGATAAATGCTTATACTGATTTCTCAATACTTCAAAGTGTTCATGTGTGGCTTTCTCTCGCCTTATCTTTGCAGTCTGCACAACAGTCCACCCACTGGGCGTAATTCAGTAAGGATGGCAAATTATGCTAAATAGCAGAATTTGCAGTCCTTCTGTTCACATGCTGGGGGCCGCTCATCGCAGGGCAGGGCCGCCCAGCATGCAGACCGCCGCCTCCCCCCCCCCCCTTCATCAAGCAGAAATTGTGATCACATCGCAATTTCTGCTTGATAGCAGAAATTAAGGTTGCGCAGGTGGCCCACCGCCATGTATCTGATTACTGCGGCCGCGTGTGACGTCACGCAGCCACCATGACCACGCCCCCCCCCCCCGTTTCACCGCTGCTACTCCTGTTTGGCCGCCTCCTTCCCCACAACGCTTCGTCTCCCCCTAGGCAATGACATCACCTCTGCACCCGCCGTATGCACAGCATCGGATTATTCACCACTACGTTTTGTTAAATTCTAAGCATGATAACATTTAATCAGTATAGACTTTAAGACCATGAATATCGACAAAAGTACCACACCTGCGGAGCCATGTAATGGAGTCCGAGATCGCCGGAGATGCGGGATGCCAGCCCATCTGGGACGTGTTTTTAAAGGTGCAATCACTTACAAGGCATGTTTTTTTTTGCATTGTAGAAACACCTTTTTATTTTGGGAGTGGTAATATGTGCATAGGGGAGAGGGGACAGAATTAAGCAGAGTTAAGTGAGAGGTGTAAAAATTACTAATTACGGAGTTTGAGGGTAATGGGCCTAATTCAGACCTGTTCGCTCGCTAGGGTTTTTTTTGCAGTCCTGCGTTCACATAGTCGACACAAGTGTGTGAACGCATGTGTAGCAGAGCTGTACAAACAGATCTTGTGCAGTCTCTGAGTAGCCCAGGACTTACTCAGCCGCTGCGATCACTTCAGCCTGTCCGGGACCAGAATTGACATCAGGAACCCTCCCTGCAAACGCTTGGACACGCCTGCGTTTTTCCAACCACTCCCAGAAAACGGTTAGTTGACACCCACAAACGCCTTCTTCCTGTCAATCTCCTTGCAAATGCCCGTGTGAATGGATTCTTCGCACAAACCCATCGCTGATTAGCGATCCGCTTTGTACCTGTGCGACAAGCCTGCGCATTGCGGTGCATGCGCAGTTTAGACCTGGTCACCCGCTGTACAAATGCGCAGCCTTGCGATCAGGTCTGAATTGGGCCCAGTGAGCGGCCAGTTTTGAAGGTTAGAGAATTGCACCTGCTTTAAGTGTATTAGGTTTTGTTCTGGGGAAAGGAGCATTAAAATAGAAACATCCCCGCTAGCACATTCTTATCTCTGCAGCAAAACGCTGCAAATAGAGGTCTACCAGTGTTTCACACACATCAGTAATATTCCTCCTTTATGGGTTTTTTTTAACATAATTTACATCGTGATTTATTCATGGAATGTGTTCACAGTTTCACATATGGTTATTTGCATTTTTCCTTTTTATTTGATAAAAATACCCTTCAGATTTCATAATAAAGCCAGACTCGTGTTTTAACCCATTTATTTTCCTCTTGTACAAATTCTCCAAATGACATTGGAATGTGTTTAAATTGATCTTTTTAAATATAGTTTGTTCTGTTTATGAGGTGTGATCCTGAGAAAAGGGTGATACAGTAAGTGGGCAATGACATTTCAACTTTGTAAATGACGTAATGTAGGAGTTATTTAATGGGGATCCGGTCAGGTTCCCATACCTCCTAACTCTGGTAACCTGGGCTGCACGCAAAAGGGGGTGGGGCATCTAGAGAGGTGGGTGGAGCCTCAGGTGGAGGGGCGGTGCCTAGCACCGTAACCCCCGTTTTCATAATTTTGGGGGGGTGCCCAGCGCTCCTTGAGCAGCTGAGCAGCCCCTGGCTAACCCTCCCTGCACTGATAGATGCCGTGTGCATGCGCACGCCATCTATTCTGCGATCACCGGCTGCTTTGAATAGCAGAGCAGCGGTGATCACTGGCTCTCCCAATCTGTACCCCTGCCCGCGGGACACTGCTGCCCACGGGTGGGACAGCGGGACAGTGTCCAATTATCGGGACTGTCCTGATGTATTCGGGACAGTTGGGAGGTATGCAGATGTGTCCACATACACCTTTCCTATATCCTGCCATGTATGGCACGGCTTACAGAATGTTCTAGAATCAGAGATGTAGCCATGCTTTGTAATTTTTCTAAATTTGCTTCTTTAATATGCTACTTTATACATACTCTATTATGGCTAACATGTTTTTTTCATGTGCCATCATTCAGATCTGTTTATATACTTTATTTAATTTCAAGATGACTAAACTGACCATAATTTACTATTTCAAACAAATACTGGATAAATACAGTTGCAAGAAAAAGTATGTGAACCCTTTGGAATTTCCTGGATTTATGCATAAATTTGTCATAAAATGTGTTCTGATCTTCATCTAAGTCACAACAATAGACAAACACAGTCTGCTGAAACTAATACCACACAAACAATTGTTCTCATGTTTTTATTGAACACACTATCACGCCGCCGCCCCGTCCGCCTTACTTACCTCTCCGGGCGCGCTGGTCCTCCCTGCGGCCGTCCTCGCTGGCGGCTCCCGTCTTCTGTCGCTCGTCCCGGCGTCTGGGCGGGTGACGTCATCAGGCGCTTCCCACCAATCAGATGGTGGTGGGAAGTATAAATTCAGGCGCCAGGCACTGCATCAGAAGCTGTGATCTCCAGTGCTCCTGCATTCCTGTGGTTCCCAGTCCTCCGTGCCTCCAAGCACCTCCGTGCCTCCAAGCACCTCTGTGCTTTCAAGCACTTCCGTGCCTCCAAGCGCCTCAGTGCCTCCAGGCACTTACGTGCCTCCAAGCATCTCCGTGCCTCCAAGCGCCTCAGTGCCTCCAAGCGCCTCAGCGCCTCCAAGCACCTTAGCGTCTCCAAGCACCTCAGTGCCTCCAAGCGCCTCAGTGCCTCCAAGCGCCTCAGTGCCTCCAAGCGCCTCAGCGCCTTCCCGCACCTCAGTGCCTCCAAGTACTTCAGCGCCTACAAGCACTTCAGTCTCTCCAGGCCCCAGTGCACTTTAGCGCAGTTTGTGCCTCCAGCACCTGGTATTCCTCACTGGTTCATCAGCACCTTTCAAGTTCTGTCTTTCAGGAGACCTTCAGCGTCCACGCGTGCCTCCTGTCTGCCGACCTGATCCTGCATGAGGAAAACTTACATTCGTCCATCTCTGCTGCGGCCCAGTTGCGGTTCCTCTTCCTGGTCACCGGAAGAAACCCCGAGTCCACAACACTCCCAAACTAGGTCAGTGATAGTATACTCAGGCCTCATGGACCCGGGGGATCGGAACACGGACTCAAGTGCCATCCAGAATCTGGCTTCCCGAGTACAAAGTCAGGAAGCAGCACAAGGTCAGGTGATGCAGTACCTCCAGGAGTTGTCCGGGCGTCTGGATCAGATTCAGGTGTCCCTAGCCTCGGTAATTCCAGCACCAGTTCCAGTAGCCGCACCAGTTGCCACTTCCAGCAATGTTCAGCCATCGGCCGGTGCCACTCTGCGCCTTCAGCTGCCTACTCCGTCCCGTTATAATGGGAATCCTAAAAATTGTCGTGGTTTTTTAAGCCAATGCGAGGTACATTTCGAGCTACTTGCACATAACTTTCCTACAGACCGGTCCAAGGTGGCATATATTATTTCTCTGCTGGAAGGATCTGCCTTGGATTGGGTGTCTCCATTATCGGAACGTTCTGATTCACTGGTTTCCAATTACTCCGAATTCATCACATCTTTTCGACGAATTTTTGACGAGCCTGGCAGGATGACTTCGGCCTCTTCTGACTTGCTCCGCATCCGTCAAGGCTCCCGATCCGTGGGTCAGTATGTGGTTCATTTTCAAACCATTGCCTCTGAACTTCGCTGGAATAATGAGGCTCTGAGAGCTGCTTTCTGGAACGGTCTCTCTGATTGCCTGAAGGATGAGTTGGTCACGCGGGAGCTTCCGGATTCTTTAGAGGAATTGATCTCTCGCTGTGTCAAGGTAGATCTCCGGATGCAGGAACGTGGAGGTGAACGTAGTCGATCGGATCGTTCTTGGTTACGGCTTCCCCCAGCAAGGCAAGCGGTGGTCCCAAGTCCGGACGAACCCATGCAGATTAACCAATCCCGATTGTCCCCGGAGGAGCGACAGCGTCGTCATGAAGGTAAACTCTGTCTGTACTGCGGAGCTGCGGGTCACTTCATCAAGTCCTGCAAATCCCGTCCGGGAAACGGGCAGGCCTAGCTTGTTCCGGAGGAGTCAAGTTGGGGGTTACGACCAAATCTTCTCCGACTTCGGACTGTTTGCTTCCTGTAATGTTAACCACCAAGGTTACTCCCAAGTCTTTTGAAGCCCTGTTGGACTCCGGGGCTGCGGGGAATTTCGTTTCTTCTCTCTGTGTCCAAAGCCTGAATTTGGAAGTACGGTCCATCGAACGGTCTATTTCCTTGACAGCTATCAATGGTACTAGGATATCCAAGGGTATCATAACAGAGCGCACGGTTCCAGTTAAATTACAGGTCGGGGCTCTACATCAAGAATATTTGGAGTTCCTGGTGATTCCGGAAATGCATCACGATCTGGTTCTCGGAATGCCTTGGCTCAAAATTCACAATCCCCATATCGATTGGAAGACCGCACAGATTCGGTCTTGGAGTTCTTTTTGTCATGCTAACTGTCTCACCCCTGTCTGTCCGCTTCGTGTTTCTACTAAGGCGGAGGACGAACTTATCCCGGAGGCGTACCAAGAGTTCAAGGATGTGTTCTCGGAACAGGCGGCTGACCAGTTACCACCCCATAGGTCTTGGGACTGCCCCATTGACCTCATCCCAGGGAAAATGCCGCCCCCGGGGTCGCATTTATCCTCTGTCCCTTCCAGAGACACAAGCTATGTCAGACTATATCAAGTCCAATCTTCACAAGGGATTCATTCGCCCCTCTATCTCCCCGGCTGGAGCGGGCTTCTTCTTCGTGAAAAAGAAGGACAAGGGGTTAAGACCATGTATCGACTACCGCGGCCTAAATGATATTACCATCAAAAATAAATACCCCTTGCCTCTAATCACAGAGCTATTTGATAGAGTTTCTGGTGCCCACGTTTTTTCCAAGCTCGATTTTAGGGGGGCCTATAACCTTATACGCATCAGAGAGGGAGATGAATGGAAGACCGCCTGGGCATCTGGTGATGCCGTTCGGTCTTAGCAATGCTCCTGCTGTCTTCCAGGGATTCGTCAACGAAATCTTCGAGACATGTTATACCTAAGTGTCGTGGTATATTTGGATGACATACTGATTTTTTCAAAAGACCTTGCTGAACACAGGATACAGGTCAAAGAGGTACTCCACCGTCTACGTGAGAATCACCTCTATGCCAAGATATCCAAGTGTACCTTCGAAGTAACATCAATACCGTTCCTCGGTTATATCATCTCGGGGATGGAGCTTCGCATGGAACCGGAGAAACTTTCCGCCATTCGGGACTGGGCACAGCCACTCTCCTTGAAAGCAATACAAAGATTCCTGGGTTTTGCGAACTATTACAGAAAGTTCATTAGAAGTTTCTCCACCATTGTTGCACCCATTACCGCCTTGACGAGAAAGGGTTCCAACTCGGGTTTGTGGCCTCCCGAAGCTACAGAGGCTTTTTCCCACTTGAAATCGGCTTTTATGTCCGCCCCAGTGCCCCAACAACCAAATTTCGAGGAACCTTTCTTCCTAGAAGTTGACGCATTCTCGGTCGGAGTTGGGGCCGTTCTTTCTCAGTACTCCTCAGATAAGAGATTGCATCCGTGTGGTTTCCACTCTCGTAAATTCTCTTCGGCTGAACGAAACTACACTATTGGAGACCAGGAACTCTTGGCAATTAAATCTGCCTTGGAAGAGTGGAGATATCTCTTAGAAGGGGCCAAACATGTGATTACCATTTACACTGATCACAAAAATTTGTTGTACATCAAAACCGCACAGTGCGTGAATCCTCGCCAAGCTAGATGGGCACTCTTCTTCACTCGATTCTCTTTTGTTATCAAGTACCGAGCCGGGACTTTCAATACTAAAGCGGATGCACTGTCCCGTTCACAAACTCCCACAAATGAAGAGGATTCTTTTGAGCGGAGGTTAATTCTGAATCCAATTTCTGTCTCCGCTGCCTCAACTACTCCAGGTCCTCCCCCTGGAAGAATGTCCGTACCAGCTAAATTCCGGTCGAGGATTCTACAGTGGGACCATATCTCCAAGTTTTCCGGTCATCCCAGCGCCCAAAAGATGTACAAGTTTCTGCAAAGATCCTACTGGTGGGACTCCATGAGGAAGGATGTACAGGATTACGTTAATTTTTGTCCACAGTGTACACAGCATAAATCTCCTCGCCTACCTCCTGCTGGGTTACTTCGTCCTCTGTCCATTCCTATGAAACCCTGGACTCACATTTCCATGGACTTCGTCACCGACTTGCCCTGTTCCAAAGGTTTCAACACTGTCTGGGTGATCGTCGACCGTTTTTCGAAGATGGCGCACTTCGTTCCATTGACTGGTCTGCCGACAGCTCCTAAATTAGCTCTAATATTTGTCCGAGAACATTTTTGGTTGCATGGGTTACCGCAAGAAATAGTCTCTGATCGAGGGGTACAGTTCACCGCAAGGTTTTGGAAAGCTCTCTGCTCGGCCTTACAAATTAAACTTAAGTTTTCGTCCGCTTATCACCCCCAAACTAATGGATAAACGGAACGAGTCAATCAAGACTTGGAGACTTTCCTCCGTCTGTATCTCTCCCCTTCACAGGACAACTGGGTAGATTTATTGCCTTGGGCAGAGTTTGCACATAACCATTCATTTCATTCCTCCACTGGCGAATCTCCGTTCTTCATCAACTATGGCTTCCACCCACAAGTTCCGGAATTACCAATTCTTCCAAAAGGAGAGGTTCCAGCTGTGACTTCCACCCTACTACACTTTAGACAAATTTGGAGTAAGGTTCATGCTAGTCTTAAAAAGGTTTCTGTCCGATGCAAGTTCTTCGCAGACAAGAAACGGTGAGCCGCTCCTCAATACAAGGTTGGTGACAAAGGTATGGCTCTCCACACGTAACCTCCGGCTAAAGGTACCCACCATGAAGTTCGCCCCAAGGTTCATCGGTCCTTACCCTGTGCTACAAATCCTGAATCCTGTGGTCTGCAAGTTGGGATTACCTTCTCATCTACGCATACCAAATGCCTTTCATGTTTCTCTTCTTCGTCCTCTCATCCTTAATCGTTTTCATTCTAAGCCTTCAAGCCCCACTTCGGTAGAAACTGAAACTGGGACAGACTTCGAAATCAAAACTATTCTGGAGTCTCGTTATCTTCCTAAGAACCTGCAATATCTGGTAGAATGGAAAGGTTATGGTCCTGAGGAGAGAAGTTGGATAGGAGCTTCTGAGGTCTCAGCTCCTCGACTAATCCGAATCTTCCATGCCAAGCACCCTACGAAACCTGGGAAGTGTCCAGGGGCCACCCCTAGAGGAGAGGGGGTACTGTCACGCCGCCGCCCCGTCCGCCTTACTTACCTCTCCGGGCGCGCTGGTCCTCCCTGCGGCCGTCCTCGCTGGCGGCTCCCGGCTTCCGTCGCTCGGCCCGGCGTCTGGGCGGGTGACGTCATCAGGCGCTTCCCACCAATCAGATGGTGGTGGGAAGTATAAATTCAGGCGCCAGGCACTACATCAGTGCCTGAGTATCAACTATTCTGCCTACAGAAGCTGTGATCTCCTGTGGTTGCCAGTCCTCCGTGCCTCCAAGCACCTCCGTGCCTCCAAGCATCTCCGTGCCTCCAAGCACCTCTGTGCCTCCAAGCACCTCTGTGCCTCCAAGCACCTCCGTGCCTCCAAACGCCTCCAAGCACCTCCGTGCCTCCAAGCACCTCCATGCCTCCAAGCATCTCCGTGCCTCCAAGCACCTCAGTGCCTCCAAGCACCTCCGTGCCTCCAAGCACCTCCGTGCCTCCAAGTACCTCAGTGCCTCCAAGCGCCTCAGCGCCTCCAAGCGCCTCAGCGCCTCCAAGCACCTCAGTGCCTCCAAGCGCCTCAGTGCCTCCAAGCGCCTCAGTGCCTCCAAGCACCTCGGTGTCTCCAAGCGCCTCAGCGCCTCCAAGCACCTCAGCGTCTCCAAGCGATTCAGCGCCTCCAAGCACTCCAGCGCCTTCCCGCACCTCAGTGCCTCCAAGCACTTCAGCGCCTACAAGCACTTCAGTCTCTCCAAGCCCCAGTGCACTTCAGCGCAGTTTGTGCCTTCAGCACCTGGTATTCCTCACTGGTTCATCAGCACCTTTCAAGTTCTGTCTTTCAGGAGACCTTCAGCGTCCACGCGTGCCTCCAGTCTGCCGACCTGATCCTGCATGAGGAAAACTTACATTCGGCCATCTCTGCTGCGGCCCAGTTACGGTTCCTCTTCCCGGTCACCGGAAGAAACCCCGAGACCACAACACTCCCAAACCAGGTCAGTGATACACACCATGTAAACATTCACAGTGCAGGGTGAACAAAGTATGTGAACCCTTGGATTTAATAACTAGTTGACCCTCCTTTGGCAGCAATAACCTCAACCAAACGTTTCCTATAGTTGCATATCAGACCTGCACAACGGTCAGGGGGAATTTTGGACCATTCCTCTTTACAAAACTGTTTCAGTTCAGCAATATTCTTGGGTTGTCTGGTGTGAATCACTCTCTTGAGGTCATGCCACAGCATCTCAATCGGGTTGGAGTCTGGACAGATGGCCTTAAGTTCTCCTGCAAAATGTCTTGATAAACTTGGGAATTCATTTTTCTGTCGATGATAGCAATCTGTCCAGGCCCTGAGGCATCAAAGCAGCTCCAAACCATGGTACCCCCTCCGCGATACTTCACAGTTAGGATGAGGTTTTGATGTTGGTGTGCTGTGCCTTTTTTCCCTCTACACATAGTGTTGTGTGTTCCGTCCAAACAACTCAACTTTGGTTTCATCTGTCCACAGAATATTTTGCCAGTAGTGCTGTGGAACATTCAGGTGCTCTTTTGCAAACTACAAACGTGCAGCAATGTTATTTTGGACAGCAGTGGCTTCCTCCGTGGTATCCTCCCATAAACTCCATTCTTGTTCAGTGTTTTACGTATGGTAGATTCGTCAACAGAGATGTTAGCATGTGCCAGAGATTTCTGTAAGTCTTTAGCTGACACTCTAGGATTTTTCTTCACCTCATTGAGCATTCTGCGCTGTGCTCTTGCAGTCATCTTTACAGGATGCCCACCCCTAGGGAAAGTAGCAACAGTGCTGAACTTTCTCCATTTATAGACCATTTGTCTCACCGTGGACTGATGAACATCAAGGCTTTTAGAGATACATCTGTAATCCTTTCCAGCTTTATGCAAGTCAACAATTATTACTCGTAGGTCTTCTGAGAGCTCTTTTCTACGAGGCATGGTTCACATCAGGCAATGCTTCTTGAGAATTGCAAACTCAAAACTGGTGTGTGTTTTTTATAGGACAAGACAGCTTTAACCAACACCTCCAGTCTCGTCTCATTGATTGGACTCTAGGTTGGCTGACTCAAATTAGCTCTTGGATAAGTCATTAACCTAGGGGTTCACATACTTTGTCCACCCTGCACTGTGAATGTTTACATGGTGTGTTCAATAAAAACATGAGAACATATAATTGTTTGTGTGGTATTAGTTTCAGCAGACTATGTTTGTTGTGACTTAGATGAAGATCAGAACACATTTTATGACCAATTTATGCACAAATCCAGGAAATTCCAAAAGGTTCACATACTTTTTCTTGCAACTGTAACATTTGTCATTTGAAGTGTATGTCATATTTAACTTTCTAAACATTATCTAGTTGATGGTAGTGTGGGGGAATAGCACTATCTCTTATCAAACGTATAGTTATCCTAGTTGGACAAAACAAATCTATTAAATGTTTAACCAGTTGTCATAATTATGGAACAGCTGCATACTTCCCAAGATTAACTGTTGTGAAATTGGGCAAGGGAACACATAACAGGGGTGGTGAGTGCCTAGCAGTGCTGAAAGTAGGGTGGTATGGCGTACCATTAAGAAATATGGTGGTGGTACTCAGTACCACCAGCGCACAGCTGGGGCATAATTTATAAGGCATATTTTTGTGTGTGGGCCATAAAATGGTGTCAGTGGCATAACTGTGTGTGGCATAATATGTAATAGGCATTACGGTGTGTGGTATAATATGTAAGGCATTACAGTGTGTGGCATAATGTTTAATGGGCATTACAGTGTGTGGCATAATGTGTTATGGGCATTAAGGATATCTGGCATAATGTGTAATGGGCATTACATCATTCATTGTAATATTACTTCGCGCGTGCGCATTGCACCGCATATGCATGCGCAGAAGTGCCTTTTTTTGCCTCATCGCTGCACAGCGAACGAATGCAGCTAGCGATCAACTCGGAATGACCACCCATGTGTTTTAATAGTTTATTGCACTGCGTCTTCACCTGGGGGCGGCGGCCTTTCAGCTCTTTTTCATGGCCGCCACCTCTCCAAGGCTTCCAGTGTCTTTTCTCTTCGAAGCTCTTCCCTGCTCCCTCCCCACCGACGGACTGCCCAGCCGCTGTCTCGCACTGGCTTATATAAGCCAGTCGAGGGGGCGGGGTGATGACATGGCAAGCCGTGATTGGCTCACAGTGGCCATCTTGAATTTCAAAGATGACTCTGTGGCGCCATTTTTGAAATGGGTACCCGCTGCCGAACTCGGCAAAATGGTTAGCAGACACTGAATCCTCCTGGATCCAAGCCCTACCACTGTGCACACTATGTCCGGTGGGTTCCGCTGCCACGAATGCCTGCGACCTCTGTTGTGTCCCGCCGTATATGCCTGCTACCCAGCAGATCCAGCACCGGATCCGCTGAGCCAATCCGTTCTCCCGGATTGACAGGGGCGTGCTTTAATATGGGTGAAGGCACGTCCCTGTCATTGAGGCACCTGTACTGGTGCCACTTTTGTATACTTTCTCTAACGTCCTAGTGGATGCTGGGGACTCCGTCAGGACCATGGGGATTAGCGGCTCCGCAGGAGACAGGGCACAAAAATAAAGCTTTAGGATCAGGTGGTGTGCACTGGCTCCTCCCCCTATGACCCTCCTCCAAGCCTCAGTTAGGTTTTTGTGCCCGTCCGAGCAGGGTGCAATCTAGGTGGCTCTCCTAAAGAGCTGCTTAGAAAAAGTTTTTAGGTTTTTTATTTTCAGTGAGTCCTGCTGGCAACAGGCTCACTGCATCGAGGGACTTAGGGGAGAGAAGTGAACTCACCTGCGTGCAGGATGGATTGGCTTCTTAGGCTACTGGACACCATTAGCTCCAGAGGGAGTCGGAACACAGGTCTCGCCCTGGGGTTCGTCCCGGAGCCGCGCCGCCGACCCCCCTTGCAGATGCCGAAGATGGAAGAGGTCCAGAAGCAGGCGGCAGAAGACTTTTCAGTCTTCCTGAGGTAGCGCACAGCACTGCAGCTGTGCGCCATTGTTGTCAGCACACTTCACACAGCGGTCACGGAGGGTGCAGGGCGCTGGGGGGGCGCCCTGGGCAGCAATGTATAATACCTTTTTTATGGCTAAAAATACATCACATATAGCCCCTGGGGGCTATATGGATGTATTTAACCCCTGCCAGGTCTCAGAAAAACGGGAGAAGAAGCCCACCGAAAAGGGGGCGGGGCCTATTCTCCTCAGCACACAGCGCCATTTTCCCTCACAGAAATGCTGGTGGGAAGGCTCCCAGGCTCTCCCCTGCACTGCACTACAGAAACAGGGTTAAAACAGAGAGGGGGGGGCACTGATTTGGCGATATGACTACATATATTAAAATGCTATAAGGGAAAAGCACTTATATAAAGGTTGTCCCTGTATAATTATAGCGTTTTTGGTGTGTGCTGGCAAACTCTCCCTCTGTCTCCCCAAAGGGCTAGTGGGTCCTGTCCTCTATCAGAGCATTCCCTGTGTGTGTGCTGTGTGTCGGTACGTGTGTGTCGACATGTATGAGGACGATGTTGGGAGGCGGAGCAAATTGCCTGTAATGGTGATGTCACTCCCTAGGGAGTCGACACCGGAATAGATGGCTTATTTAAGGAATTACGTAATAATGTCAACACGCTGCAAGTCGATTGACGACATGAGACGGCCGGCAAACATATTAGTATCTGTCCAGGCGTCTAAAACACCGTCAGGGACGTTATAATGCCCATTTTACCTCAGTCGGTCGACACAGACACAGACACGGACACTGACTCCAGTGTCGACGGTGAAGAAACAAACGTATTTTCCTTTAGGGCCACACGTTACTTGTTAAGGGCAATGAAGGAGGTGTTACATATTTCTGATACTACAAGTACCACAAAAAAGGGTATTATGTGGGGTGTGGAAAAACTACCTATAGTTTTTCCTGAATCAGATAAATTAAATGAAGTGTGTGATGAGGCGCGGGGTTCCCCCGATAGAAAATTATTGGCGGTATACCCTTTCCCGCCAGAAGTTAGGGCGCGTTGGGAAACACCCCTTAGGGTGGATAAGGCGCTCACACGCTTATCAAAACAAGTGGCGGTACCGTCTCCAGATACGGCCGCCCTCAAGGAGCCAGCTGATAGGAGGCTGGAAAATATCCTAAAAAGTATATACACACATACTGGTGTTATACTGCGACCAGCGATCGCCTCAGCCTGGATGTGCAGCGCGGGGGTGGCTTGGTCGGATTCCCTGACTGAAAATATTGATACCCTTGACAGGGACAGTATTTTATTTACTATAGAGCATTTAAAGGATGCATTTCTATATATGTGAGATGCACAGAGGGATATTTGCACTCTGGCATCAAGAGTAAGTGCGATGTCCATATCTGCCAAAAGATGTTTATGGACACGACAGTGGTCAGGTGATGCAGATTCCAAACGGCACAAAGATGTATTGCCGTATAAAGGGGAGGAGTTATTTGGGGTCGGTCCATCGGACCTGGTGGCCACGGCAACTGCTGGGAAATCCACCGTTTTTACCCTAAGTCACATCTATGCAGAAAAAGACACCGTCTTTTCAGCCTCAGTCCTTTCGTCCCCATAAGCATATCTGCCCAGGGATAGAGGAAAGGGAAGAAGACTGCAGCAGGCAGCCCATTCCCAGGAACAGAAGCCTTCCACCGCTTCTGCCAAGTTCTCAGCATGACGCTGGAGCCGTACAGGACCCCTGGATCCTACAAGTAGTATCCCAGGGGTACAGATTGGAAAGTCGAGACGTTTCCCCTCGCAGGTTCCTGAAGTCTGCTTTACCAACGTCTCCCTCCGACAGGGAGCCAGTATTGGAAACAATTCACAAGCTGTATTCCCAGCAGGTGATAATCAAAGTACCCCTCCTACAACAAGGAAAGGGGTATTATTCCACACTATATTGTGGTACTGAAACCAGAAGGCTCGGTGAGACCTATTCTAAATCTGAAATATTTGAACACTTACAAAGGTTCAAATCAAGATGGAGTCACTCAGAGCAGTGATAGCGAACCAGGAAGAAGGGGACTATATGGTGTCCCGGGACATCAGGGATGCTTACCTCCATGTCCAAAATTGCCCTTCTCACCAAGGGTATCTCAGGTTCGTGGTACAGAACTGTCACTATCAGTTTCAGACGCTGCCGTTTGGATTGTCCACGGCACTCCGGGTCTTTACCAAGGTAATGCCCGAAATGATGATTCTTCTTCGAAGAAAATGGACTACCTCCTGATAAGCAAGGTCCAGAGAACAGTTGGAGGTCGGAGTAGCACTATCTCAAGTAGTTCTACGACAGCACGGGTGGATTCTAAATATTCCAAAACCGCAGTTGTTTCCGACGACACGTCTGCTGTTCCTTGGGATGATTCTGGACACAGTCCAGAAAAAGGTGTTTCTCCCGGAGGAGAAAGCCAGGGAGTTATCCGAGCTAGTCAGGAACCTCCTAAAACCAGGAAAAGTGTCAGTGCATCATTGCACAAGAGTCCTGGGAAAAATGGTGGCTTATTACGAAGCGATTCCATTCGGCAGATTCCACGCAAGAACTTTTCAGTGGTATCTGCTGGACAAATGGTCCGGATCGCATCTTCAGATGCATCGGCGGATAACCCTATCTCCAAGGACAAGGGTGTCTCTCCTGTGGTGGTTACAGAGTGCTCATCTTCTAGAGGGCCGCAGATTTGGCATTCAGGATTGGATGCTGGTGACCACGGAGGCCAGCCTGAGAGGCTGGGGAGCAGTCACACAGGGAAAAAATTTCCAGGGAGTGTGATCAAGTCTGGAGACTTTTCTCCACATAAATATACTGGAGCTAAGGGCAATTTATGATGCTCTAAGCTTAGCAAGACCTCTGCTTCAAGGTCAGCCGGTATTGATCCAGTGGGACAACATCACGGCAGTCGCCCACGTAAACAGACAGGGCGGCACAAGAAGCAGGAGGGCAATGGCAAAAACTGCAAGGATTTTTCGCTGGGCGGAAAATCATGTGATAGCACTGTCAGCAGTGTTCATTCCGGGAGTGGACAACTGGGAAGCAGACTTCCTCAGCAGGCACGACCTCCACCCGGGAAAGTGGGGACTTCATCGGGAAGTTTTCCACATGATTGTGAACCGTTGGGAAAGACCAAAGGTGTACATGATGGCGTCCAGCCTGAACAAAAAACTGGACAGGTATTGCGCCAGGTCAAGAGACTTTCAGGCAATAGCTGTGGACGTTCTGGTAACACCGTGGGCGTACCAGTCGGTGTATGTGTTTCCTCCTCTGCTTCTCATACCCAAGGTATTGAGAATTATAAGACGTAGAGGAGTAAGAACTGTACTCGTGGCTCCGGATTGGCCAAGAAGGACTTGGTACCCGGAACTTCAAGAGATACTCACAGAGGACTCATGACCTCTGCCGCTAAGAAGGGACTTGCTTCAGCACGTACCATGTCTGTTCCAAGACTTACCGCGGCTGCGTTTGACGGCATGGCGGTTGAACGCCGGATCCTAAGGGAAAAAGGCATTCCGGAAGAGGTCTTTCCTACCATGGTCAAAGCCAGGAAGGACGTGACCGCACAACATTATCACCACATGTGGCGAAAATATGTTGCGTGGTGTGAGGCCAGGAAGGCTCCACGAAGAAATTTCAACTCGGTCGATTCCTGCATTTCCTGCAAACAGGAGTGTCTATGGGCCTCAGATTGGGGTCCATTAAGGTTCAAATTTCGGCCCTGTCGATTTTCTTCCAGAAAGAATTGGCTTCAGTTCCTGAAGTCCAGAAGTTTGTCAAGGGAGTACTGCATATACAACCCCCTTTTGTGCCTCCAGTGGCACTGTGGGATCTCAACGTAGTGCTGGGATTCCTCAAATCCCATTGGTTTAAACCGCTCAAATCTGTGGATTTGAAATATCTCACATGGAAAGTGACCATGATGTTGGCCCTGGCCTCGGCCAGGCGAGTGTCAGAATTGGCGGCTTTGTCTCACAAAAGCCCATATCTGATTGTCCATTCGGACAGGGCAGAGCTGCGGACTCGTCCCCAGTTTCTCCCTAAGGTGGTGTCAGCGTTTCACCTGAAACAGCTTATTGTGGTACCTGGGGCTACTAGGGACTTGGAGGACTCCAAGTTGCTAGATGTTGTCAGGGCCCTGAAAATATCGGTTTCCAGGACGGCTGGAGTCAGGAAAACTGACTTGCTGTTATCCTGTATGCACCCAACAAACTGGGTGCTCTTGCTTCTAAGCAGACGATTGCTAGTTGGATGTGTAGTACAATTCAGCTTGCACATTATGTGGCAGGCCTGCCACAGCCAAAATATGTAAATGCCCATTCCACAAGGAAGGTGGGCTCATCCTGGGCGGCTGCCCGAGGGGTCTCGGCATTACAACTCTGCCGAGCAACTACGTGGTCGGGGGGAGAACACGTTTGTAACATTCTACAAATTTAATACCCTGGCTAAAGAGGACCTGGAGTTCTCTCATTCGGTGCTGCAGAGTCATCCGCACTCTCCCGCCCGTTTGGGAGCTTTGGTATAATCCCCATGGTCCTGACGGAGTCCCCAGCATCCACTAGGACGTTAGAGAAAATAAGATTTTACTTACCGATAAATCTATTTCTCGTAGTCCGTAGTGGATGCTGGGCGCCCATCCCAAGTGCGGATTGTCTGCAATACTTGTACATAGTTATTGTTACAAAAAAATCGGGTTGTTATTGTTGTGAGCCGTCTGTTCAGAGGCTCCTACGTTGTCATACTGTTAACTGGGTTCAGATCACAAGTTGTACGGTGTGATTGGTGTGGCTGGTATGAGTCTTACCCGGGATTCAAAATCCTTCCTTATTGTGTACGCTCGTCCGGGCACAGTATCCTAACTGAGGCTTGGAGGAGGGTCATAGGGGGAGGAGCCAGTGCACACCACCTGATCCTAAAGCTTTATTTTTGTGCCCTGTCTCCTGCGGAGCCGCTAATCCCCATGGTCCTGACGGAGTCCCCAGCATCCACTACGGACTACGAGAAATAGATTTATCGGTAAGTAAAATCTTATTTTTTCAATGTGCTTTTACAGCCCGTAGGTTGGACCCTGCCCGCTTGCTGAACTGTACTATTGTTAGCGGGAGGCACCTCTCACCCTGTTATGCTGCATCATGACCACATGGGAAATGATTAGAGTAAAACAAAGAAGATACCTATAACACAGACTCTGTTATAAGTATCTTCTTTGTATTATTTTAATCATTATGACAGGGGAGGCACTGCCACCTCTGCCTCCCCTGACTGCACGTCCCTGCTACAAGGGGGTGTGACGAGACGTCCCCAGCTCCCATCAGGCGCCAGTGTCATCTCCCATCTCAACTTTACCCAGAGTTGAGAAATTTATTACAGGTTGAGTATCCCATATCCAAATATTCCGAAATACGGAATATTCCGAAATACGGACTTTTTTGAGTGAGAGTGAGATAGTGAAACCTTTGTTTTCTGATGGCTCAATGTACACAAACTTTGTTTAATACACAAAGTTATTAATAATACTGTATTAAATGACCTTCAGTCTGTGTATATAAGGTGTATATGAAACATAAATGAATTGTGTGAATGTAGACACACTTTGTTTAATGCAAAAAGTTATAAAAAATATTGGCTAAAATTACCTTTAGGCTATGTGTATAAGGTGTATATGTAACATAAATGCATTCTGTGCGTAGACTTGGGTCCCATCATCATGATATCTCATTATGGTATGCAATTATTCCAAAATAAGGAAAAATCCCACATCCAAAATACCTCTGGTCCCAAGCATTTTGGATAAGGGATACTCAACCTGTACTATTAATTATTCATGAGATTTCTGCCCATCAATTTATTAGGAGCTCAGTGCTTCTCGGTTCATTGATGTGCTGTATTCTCCAGAATTTTAGTTTAGCCCATATAATGGCTGCCTCCTCTGTGTTTAGATGTCTTTTATATACAGCAAATATATGTAATTCCTCTATATTACAGAGGGGGAGATGTATCAAAGCTTGGAGGGAGCTTCAGTGGAGAGATATAAAGAACCAACCAATCCGCTCCAAACTGTCATTTCATAGGATGTGTTTGAAAGAGGACAGTTAGGAGCTGATTGGTTGGTTACTTATCTCCAAGGGGATGTAGTTATGTGACCGGCGGTCAGGAGACCACTGGTCACATTGTCAATGGCTAAATCCCGCACGCCTTTAAATCCTGACAGTTGGCATGTCGACTACCAGGGACTATTCCCAGAGTGGGCATAAAACCTTTGGGGGGTGCAGCTCGCCACTGAGCCTGCAGCATGGCGATCGAAGCAAGCCTGCAAGGGGCCTCTTGCACTCGCACCCCCCCCCCCTCCCCTTCCCTTCCCCCGCTCCCATCGGCATTCCTCCGCCAGGACCCTGCGGTCGGTATGCTGACTCCCGGGATCCCCAGCAGCAGTAACGCATACCCAACCCTTCTCCAAGCACTGATAGATCTCCCCCTAAATACACATCTGATTGACAGTCTGCCTATCTCCCGCCTGTCTTCCCACTGGTATGCTTCCTATTCTGTGTCACATTATGCAGCATTGTGCTAAACCTACACACTGTCGCTCATAACACTTCTGCCTCTCTGACCCCCTTATGTACTGTGCTTCCCAGCTTGTGCAACTGTTTAGGCGATCGCTACTTCACCATGTTATATGACTTTGAGTTTGTACCCAGTAGGAGACGCCTCACATCTCACTATAAAATACTGAGCAATTTATTTTATTGTGAGATTGCTCAGGTCTGGTCGACTGGTTCTCCCACTGACAGTAAGGAAAGGTAACACGTTAGAGACGGCAGCTTCATAGTCAACTTCTGTGCGAACACGGCTCAGGCTGTGTAAGGTAAGAATTCTGCTGCGGTGACAATGGGTTTTGTAGTATGTATTGTCTGCCTGCAAGAGACACAGTAAAGAATACAATTACAGGAGTGCATGAGCACTCGGACATGGACTGGGGGAAATAGGCGCACAAGGTAAGAGTGCAAATCAGATCTGTTACCTGTTGTGTAGTGCTTAGGAACAGAATGTAAGCGCCTGCCTAGATGCTATGCTCCCAGCACCGTTCCCTGCTTACAGTGCCAGGCCATTGGCTGCAATATTACATTGTTTCTAAAATCTTAACTAAAACAACCTTTCTTAAAAGTACGAGGGTGGTTCAGTAAATAAGGTAACAAAACCACTCGTTGTGTACATTTATTCAGCTCGCACATATACTTATAATCAACAGTATGGGCTTGGTACAGATTGTCTTTCCACATAGTCCCCATACTTGCAGGGCCGACAACAGAAATCTTTGGGCCCGGTACAGTGCTATCTCTGGGCTCCCCTCAGTCACACACACCCCAATGACTCTATGCTGCATTCCCAGCTCCCCCACCATAACCCAAAGCCCTGTATCCCCTCACAAATCCATCTTACCCCGAGGAGAGAATCACCTGTGCTGCACTCCCCAGTACCCAGACCCAAACACCGCACAGCAGGTACCGTGCAGCGCTCTCACCCCACCAGAAAAGGCCCTCACAAGCATGGGAATCCTGGTCAGTGGAGCTCCTGCCATGTACTGTAACTGGCTGCAACAGAGCTGGACCCAGAAGAGCGGGTGCACTCTCACATGGCACTGTGTGTGAGAGGCTTCTGTCACATTGTGCCTACACTGCCTACAGCTCGCTGCCCTAAAGGGCATATCCTTGGGGCCCAGTACAGGTGTCCCCTTTGACCCCCCCTGTCGCCGGCCCTGCATACTTGTCTAAGTATTTGTTTCAGCGGTACACCAATCAGTGGAACTGAGAGGAAGGGGGGGGGGGGGGTACAAATTACTCCCCCCCACTCACACGCACACACTTCCTTACCTGGAAGCTGCAGCATTTCTTCTTCTAAATTGTACCTTTTCTTTTATTTAAGGGTGCATGTGATTAGGCCACACCCCCTGAAAAGTACCTGGGCCCAGTCAGGCTCTCTAATTCCCTGGCTGGGAAGTATGAGTGCAGAAGTAAGCCTGTGGAGAAGTTGCCCATGGCAACCAATCAGCTGCTCCGTACAATTGTATAGTATGCAAATTATAAATGTTACTTCAATGCTGATTGGTTGCCATGGGCGACTTCTCCACAGGCTCACTTATCCACACTTTTCACTGCTTCATAAATAAACACCGATGGCTTAATGATCCTCGCTGTCAGTTGCGAATCGCCTTCCACCTAGGAGCTTCTTCAGTGGTCCAAGCAGATGGAAATTACTCTGTGCCAAGTCAGGGATGTAGGGAGGATGGTCTATTACCTGCCAATGCTAGCGCCGTAACAACTCACCTGTGCGGTTGGCGCACCAAACCTGCTTCCGTGACATGACGCTATCACCGTACACCTCCACAAGTTGGTGATGAATTTCGGCTGCTGATGTGCCCTTTAGACACAGAAATCTGATCACACTACGCACCTCAATGTGTGACCATGTTTCCGCCAGCCACGCCATCTTACACCAGATGTTGGGACAGTATGACTGATATGAGGCGCAGTCTAATGCCCGTGAGTGAAAGTAGTGGTCTAACTGCTCTGGACTGGTGGGGAATTAGAATGTAATAGAGAACATTACACACGTGAGAGGTCTTGTTACCTTACTTATTGAACCAGCCTCGTACATCCAGCATAAAAAAAGGCCTCTTTATAATATTGCTAAATGAACATATAGAAACTCCCACTCCATGTTTAACATTGTAGGACATATTTATTGAAGGGCAGAAAGCCCTGTGGTTTAGCCTTATAAATCCTGCCATTACTGCTAGTGATAAACTGCGCTGTTTTTCACCGTCAGTAAATTCCACACAGGCATGTCTTATGACGGGAGGCGGCCCATGTGCAGTGTCTGGGCGCTCAATGTGCCGGTGCATGCAAATTAGGGGGAATTCCATTGTGGTTGGAGTTGCACTACATGGTGCAAAGTACCGGTTATCAGTATTTTGTTTTTTTGTGCGACCCATTCTGCACATGCGTGAATGGGTCCTGCGACGACGAACGCAGATTGGCATCAGACTGTCGGTGATTGTTATGTGATGCCATTTGGAGTCATAACGCTTCTGAGGAAGAACCCTGTTGGTTCGAAATGCATTAAGCAGCTGTGGCTACACTTGGACGTTTTCTTGGACTTGGAGCTTCACTGGGAACCCCCCTTTGAGTATCCGGAACTCTGTGGGACTTTCATGAGACTTATCCCTTGATAAGTATAGACTCCATCCATCAGCTTTTATTACACGCTCTGTTTTTATATATGTTTGTGAGTGCTTTTCGGTGCTAATTAAAACTGCCATTTTGCACATGAGGTTTTTGCACTATTGCACTTTACTTTCTTCCAGTTCCTCCACTCTCCCATAAGGAAGAAGCACTATCCATTCGTGTTCCATACCCACGACCCATCATAATTTGACATGCTTTCAAAAAACCTACGTTTGTGAGTTTGATAATTGACCATTAAAGGGAACCACACTCTGTTTTGACATACTTGCACTATTGTGTTTTTTGTCTTTTTCTATCATTGAAAAGGTTTCCCTCTCTGGTCCATTGCTCATTTTTTGTCTTGAAACCTAAGAGAGCTTCAGACCAAGATACACACATCCTTGTACAGTGTAAGCGCAATTATACACTTTATTTATCTTCAATACCTTACTTATTGAACCAGCCTCGTACATCCAGCATAAAAAAAGGCCTCTTTATAATATTGCTAAATGAACATATAGAAACTCCCACTCCATGTTTAACATTGTAGGACATATTTATTGAAGGGCAGAAAGCCCTGTGGTTTAGCCTTATAAATCCTGCCATTACTGCTAGTGATAAACTGCGCTGTTTTTCACCGTCAGTAAATTCCACACAGGCATGTCTTATGACGGGAGGCGGCCCATGTGCAGTGTCTGGGCGCTCAATGTGCCGGTGCATGCAAATTAGGGGGAATTCCATTGTGGTTGGAGTTGCACTACATGGTGCAAAGTACCGGTTATCAGTATTTTGTTTTTTTGTGCGACCCATTCTGCACATGCGTGAATGGGTCCTGCGACGACGAATGCAGATTGGCATCAGACTGTCGGTGATTGTTATGTGATGCCATTTGGAGGCGGCAACGGCCTCCGTTTCTCCAAACGTCAGGGGAGGGAAGAGGCCAGGATCTCAGTCAGAGAATGGAGACTCCCTGACCTCTAGGTAGCAGTTGCAGTGTCTAGCTTGAGCTGCCCCATGGGTCACGCAGCCGGCCGATGTTGTTGGATATGATCCGATGCTGCGTTCCAGGAGGTAACTCGAATTAGTAACGCAGCAGAAGGCGTGACGCCCCCTGCTGCATTACCGTATTAGTGCTATCGCTTCTGCTTCTATGTAAGCAGCAGTGATGGAAACTCCAACCGCATCTGAATCAAGGGTGAATGTTCCGTGCCGCTATAACACTTCCTGCTTCTCCTCATTACCGAAGCGTTATTTATAAACATATTGTCTGCTGGAATGGGGCAGCGAAAGCTCCCCCTCCGGAGATACCCCCCTGGGCACTCATCACATCAGCTTAGTGCTGATTCGCGGTGTCTCCCTGACGGCTCGCATGCACGGGATCTTGCTACTCACGTGATTTATGCTGTGATCTATGGGCATTGACAACCATGCAATTGTCGACATCGACAGCTGCAGGGGTCAGATCGGTCAGCGATGCTGACCATTCATACATGCCCAAGCATATCTGCCTGCTATCTTATAGATAGCAGCACTGATATGGACGGGGGGGGGGGGGGGGGGGGGGTAGCGCCCGTGTCACTGAGCTTGCTCCATCACTGTAATACATGGGGGAGAACCGGTATCGGTTCACATAACGTGCACTGACACTGCTCCCCCATAGGATGGGATAATACATTTACCCTTTAGCTCCATTGTCAAGTGCTCCCCCTCCTTATGATTTGTGAGGGGAGGCGGCCCATATGCAGTGCCTGAGTGCACATTATCCGAGCGCCCCCCTTTGCACCCGCACATGCACAGTGTGGGTACTGAGTCTGTTGCACATACCCCTGGCATAATGGCCGTGACGATTTCTCTTTAATAATTTCTCAGGGAAAATGGCTCTGGCATAATTTTCCCAGAGATTTCCTCTGCGTCAGAGGCAGGCGCCACAGAAGTCTATTGAATGGGTGCAGTGTGTGTGGTGTGGGGCCCCCTGGATCCCCATGTGCACCACAGGCCCTGCGCTCATTATAGGTATGCCATTACTTCCGCTGGCAGAGCCAATTTAGCAATTATTACAGCACTAGTTACCATCTCATCAAAATGACGGAACAACAAAACAGTAATGTGGGTGCCGGCGGCTATACGTACCTGGCCGAACGGACAAACACTTTCATTTCTCTGTCGGGCGCCATCTAGGGGCCGCCGGTGTTAAACCCCCCCCCCCCCCCAAAAACACGGAGTTCCCCCCACTCCCATTCAGGAGAGGAGTTAGCCTTTTATTATATAGGATAAAGGGGGTCATTCCGACCCGATCGCTCGCTGCAGTTTGTCGCAGCGCAGCGATCGAGTCGGAACTGCGCATGTGGCGCATGGCAGCTTTCGTTACCTAGCGATCGCCTCTGAGACAGAAGCGGTCGCTAGGCGGAAGGGGGCTGAACGGCGGCATTAAGCCACCGTTTAGGGGGAGCAGTCCGGCCAATGCAGGCATGGCCGAACCGTTGGGGGGGGGGGGGCGGGGGGGAGCGATGAGCAACTCCCGGCCAGCCGCGGGAGCTGCGCTGGCCGGGAGTTACTCCTCAAAAACAAAGGCATCGCCTCTGTGCGATGCTTTTGTATTTGTGCGGGGGGGCCGGCACTGACATGCGGGGCGGACTAGCCCTGTGCTGGGCATCCCCCCGCATGTCTGAGTTAACGATCGTAGATGTGCTAAATTTAGCACAGCTGCGATCAACTCGGAATGACCCCCAAAGTGTACTGCCGCTATCACCATCCCATCTTAAAGCATTTCATGTGATTGCAGTGCTTGTCTTTGGCATTTACATATTGCAGCGAGTTGCAGAAAATGTTGCATTAATGCATTTTACTTATGTACAGTATGAGTAATAAATCCAAGGCGTATGTGTAGCCTATTTGTACATGTATTAATGGGTTTCATAATGCCGTACAAGGTTAAAGAGCAGAGACACTCGGTGCGGAGGAAAGAAACATCTGTATCAACCTTGTTTTGTTCCCGGGATTGATCTTGTAGTTAAACTGATGAAGGACAGCTTTCACGGCTATAGAATGGCGAGGTAACAGCCTATTACACTGATATCAGGGGGTTTTGTGCGCTGACGCCTGTTAGAACTGATAAGAGCACAGCAGCCTTGTGAACCGTACAGTACTGTGTGCATTGATTGCTGGACCTCAGACCAGTAGTGTTATGAGCCGGCCGTTCATTATTACTCAAGGAGCAAGCCGGCCGATTCCTAGACACTGCGATGATTACTGTTTGCTGGGAGACTTTACAGCTAATGAAATGACACGTTAGATAAAAGCAAGAGCTGTAATTACTTTGGGGAATTTTTTTATTGTGTTATTTGTGTTTGTACAAATGACAAGCGGGTGTTTTAGTATTTTGATTTAGATTATGTATATTGCAAATGAAGTCTAAAATGAAAATGCAGAATAGAACATTCTGGTTGCATGTGTATTATTCCTTTTTTGAATGTGAATTGTTTCCTTTATAAAAGTGTAATGTCTTTG
Organism: Pseudophryne corroboree; assembly: GCF_028390025.1. Classification (NCBI taxonomy): domain Eukaryota; kingdom Metazoa; phylum Chordata; class Amphibia; order Anura; family Myobatrachidae; genus Pseudophryne; species Pseudophryne corroboree. The sequence continues at coordinate 89,906,396 of NC_086448.1, forward strand.
TTGTTTATAAGGCAAGGTACAATCGGGGAATGCGGCTGTGCCTGACCATTGATTTCATTGTCTTTAATGGAATACGATGGCTGTGATCTCTCAGTGGGGGGAGGCACTCGAAATTTCTCGGCGGTCGGGATCCTGACAGATATTCTCCCTCTTTGGGTGTCCATGACACCCCTGGGGGGGGAGAATAAATAGTCACATGATTCAAAGAAGAGAGGAAAATTTCCAAAATGTGGTGCACAAAAGATACATAGTAGCTAAAATATTACTTTTATTAGTATTCCAAGTAAAAGATATGCGTAAAAAGTGAAAAATTAATTTAAAAGGGAAAGTGTAGAGGTGTCAAAAAGAATGAAAATGTGTATTAAAAAAATCGCTATATGTGAAAAGACTCCATGAAATATTTTTTCTGAAAAAATTCACGAAATAGAAGGAGAGCAAAAAATCTGTGCCCAATGTATTAATATAGCCTAGCGTGCCACCGTGCCCGCAGAGTGGCGAGCGCAGTGAGTCCGCAAGGGGCTCTTTTGCACTCGCCCCGCTGCCGGCATTCTGACGGTCGGGATCCAGAGCGCCGGTATATCTTAGTACACCCCTCTGTGGGTGATCGTTGCCTTACTGTTCTGTTTGGGACTATTTGTCCTGTCCGCTGAATGCCTGGATTTACTGTATATGGGACGTCACTCAGCTTGGATCGCTCTTGAGACAGAAATAGCGTTTTTTCTCAATACTGCTTCTGCTAAAAATCGCATGTAAAGAGCCGCCCAGGAAGGTAAAAGAGGATGGCCGATGCAATCGCAAATTTGCGTATGCAGTAGCATAACTGCGATGCGTACACAGAAATCAAGCAACATCGACAGTTGTGGATGACCCAGGGCTACTCAGAATAAAGAGAATGCAGTCACACCAGGCGCCATGTTTCAAGTTTCAGGAATCGCAGCTGACATCAGAAGCACACCCTGAAAAAGGTCCATAACGTGCCTTTGTTTCCTCATCCACTCCCTGCATCGTCTTGTGTATGTCCACGAACACCCACGACCTGTCACTCAGCCTGCGATCTCATCTCAGCAAGATGCGATCACATAAGAAATGCAAATTGCAGGTCAAACATGCACCGTGCTTTCCCAGCGCATGATGCAGACTTTCCGGATGTGAGGCCAATTGTACACAGACTGTATGTCCAGGGCTGGGGTTCTGGCCGACATTGTTACAGCTCATTCTCTTGAATGTAAGCTGTGCTGTATTCTGTGTAAGCTCTGTTCTCTGTATGCCGACAGAGGCCCTCATTCCGAGTTGTTCGCTCGCTAGCTGCTTTTCTCTGGCTGGGTCCACAGGATTATCCACAGGATAACATTGGGATATTGTCGAGCGACAGCGAAAATGGCACCAACACGGTCACAAACTTTCTGGCCTCCCAGGATGCATTGGGGCCTTCACCATATAGTCCCGCCCCCTGACTCAGTCAGATCAGTTTTTTGCTTGGTGCGGCAGGAAGCCGCATGATCACAAAGGGCTGCTGTGAGAGCAGCCTCAAGCTTTTATTATTTTATTTTTACTTACTATATTGTTTTTTTGAGCGACTTATCTTAACAGCGTCTTAAACGCATTCTAGAAAGAGTCGCTCCAACAACTCCCCACCGGGTCGCAACAACGCTTACCTTCGGGTATCAGTGCTGTCTCGACGGGAGTCTGTGTCGGATGTTCTAGCAGGTCCAGCAGACGTAACCAGGCTGTGGCCGGAGCATGGGGAGACAGTGAGTCTATGGACTTCCTCTTACTAGAGGGGTCAGGACACAGCTACACTGATTTTGGTGGAGACTACAAACAGTGTGTTGATGCGCCGAACATCTAGAGTGCGACAGCGCTACGCTCTTGGGATCATAGGCGCCAGGACTAGGTGAGGCCGCGATCCTGGGAGTTTAAGTCAACAGGGAGATTCAGACGCTCTCCTGGCCGTCCCTCCTCCGAGTTCATGGCCAGTTCCCGCGGGTTTCTCGTTTCATAAACTGAATGACATCACTTCCGGCTCAGGCGCTACCACGGGGATACTCGGTCGCAGCTTAGACGCTGCGGTTGTGTACACTGGAGATAAACCCGCCCAGACCGAGTCGCAGGCCTTAGCGTCTGCATACACGTGGAAGTCGCTCAGCGTCCGTGTCCGTTGGAGAGCGTCCGTGTCCGTTATCAGTTATCAAGAGCGGCAGTGTACACCAGTAGCGTCTGAATCCACTCAGCGTCTTACGAGCGTATCTGCTTGGATATGGAAGTGTGGTGAGTCTCCCTGTATCCCGCTCTCCGGAGGCAGGGTATACAGTACTAAAAATTCTCTCTACTTCTTAGTATGCATTGTTAATTTTTAGTACCTATTGCATATGAGACCTGTATATTACTGTGTTTCCTGCATGCTATGTTGAAAAAAGAACCAGTTTAAAACAGAAGTACAATTTTCCTACTTATGTATAAGTTGTTATGGAGGTTGTATTCTCATATGGCAATGTCTAATGCTTTAACATGTGACTGACTGCTAGTATGTGTGCTGACTTTTCTGTGTAATGTCAGTCCTGTTCTGACCCTCAAATCAGGTGCACTGTGGTCAGATTGATCTCACCTCTATATACTGACATATAGGGTGATTTTCAGTCACAAAATTGTGTAGTCAATAACAGATTAATACCATGACTGTGAGCGGCAAAAGTGATGAGAATTTATCAAGCACTCCTACAGCTCTAACATGCTTATCTTGTAAGTCAGGGGTAATTGATATGAATCAATTGGTCACTTATGAGGGTTTGTGTGCAAACTGTTTCGCTTTTCAGCGAAGTAAAAAACAGGAGTTGGTTCAACCACCAACAGAGCCACCATGGAATATGTTCGCAAAGACTCTATCTTCAATAGCGGACAGGTTAACTCCGGTATCACCACTTCAAGGGTTAGGTTACACTATGAACCCATATATGCAGCTCCCTTCCTATTGTTTGGTTCCAGTAGCCTCTTCAAGCAACCAAGGGACAGGTAAGACTAAGACAGATACGTCCGTGTGGCAGACTACACAAGATGATACATCGGATGATGATGATACAATAGATTCAACTCCGTATGATGATCAGTCGCAGAGCTTTAGTTCAGAAGATGAAGCTGAACTTATTAATGCTGTGAAGGCTGTTCTCTCGTTGGAAGAGCCAGCCAAGACAGTGTTAAAAGCTAAAGCACCTGTATTTAAACGAACAAAATCAGTGAAAGCTGAATTACCAGCGTCAGATGAGCTGACGGAAATGATGGATGAGTCTTGGGCAGCGCCCAGTAAAAAGTATAAGATTCCTAAGAGATGGGATTCTTATTATCCATTTCCTGCTGTGGATTGTTTGAAAAGAGAAGATCCTCCAAAAGTAGATGCGCATGTTCTGCGACTCATGCATAAATCTGCTTTACCACTGTCATCTACCTCATTGAATGATGTCACAGACAGAAGGGTAGAGAACCTTTTGAAAAACATTTTTTTCTCTAGTAGGAGCAATGGTAAGACCTGCTATGGCTTCGGCCTGGGTAGCAAAGGCAATGGGCGAATGGATAGAGAAACTAGAGAATGACATCCCTTCTCCTACTAGGGAGCAAGAGGATCGTTTTTGCTATTTAAGACAATCTGCCCAGTATTTGGAAGAAGCAGCAATTGATGTAGGTACAGTTGCTTCTAAAGCTTCAGCCTTGACAGTAGTCGCTCGTAGAGCAGTTTGGCTACGTACCTGGAAGGCAGATGCGGAATCCAAGAAAGAATTGGAAGCATTGCCTTTTGTCGGTAATATATTATTTGAAAAACCTTTATCGGATATCCTAGAATCAGAGGCTGAATCGAAAAAGGTCAGATTTCCGGCTGCTTATAACCCTAAGTCCAAGGGTTTAAATTTCGCTCATTTCGTTGGCAAAGCAAAGCGAAAGCTAAAGAGGAGCTTAAGCAACCCCAGTTCAAAACCAGGGGTAGGGAGTAGTGGGCTAGCAAAAAGCCAGCTTCCAAGCCTGAATAGAAACCATCAGCCTGAAGAGACGGGCCTCCGCCTGGAGGATTCCAGGTTTGGGGGCCGACTCTTTCTTTTTGCACACATATGGCAACAGTCAACAGCAGATGTTTGGGTGCAGAAGGTAGTATCTCAGGGGTATGGGTTCCCATTCAGGAGGCAGCCTCCTCAAAGATTTTTTTGCACCAGCCCGTCTCGTATAGTCGAAGGCCAATGCCCTGCAAGAACCAGTCCAAAAATTACTGCAGTCAGGTGTGATTGTCCCAGTACCTCCATCACAAAGGAGACAGGGGTTTTACTCCAATCTATTTCTAATCCAGAAGCCAAATGGGTCATATCGACCAATTCTAAATCTGAAAATGCTGAACAGATACGTATGGATCCCGAAGTTCCACATGGAGATGTTACGCTCCATAATGTTGGCTATGGAACCAGGAGATTACATGGTATCTCCGGATGTACGGGATGCTTACCTACATGTGCCTATAGCACTGTCTCATCAGTGTTACCTCAGGTTTGCCATCCTCCAGGAACATTTACAGTTCCAAGCTCTGCCTTTCGGGCTAGCTACAGCACCCAGGGTGTTTACCAAGATCATGGTGTTTATGGTAGCTTGTCTGCACAAACAGGGGATAAGAATATTCCCATACCTAGACGACCTGTTAATCTTAGCACAGTCGCAAGATTTACTGTTGAGCCATCTTCAACAGACGATAGTTTGTTTACAGAGACACGGGTGGCTCATAAATTGGGAAAAGTCGTCCCTGAATCCGTCACAGCGGATGGTTCATTTGGGGGCCATATTGGATTCAGACCTACAGAAAGTTCTCTTACCAGAGAAAAAGATAGTCAAGGTGCAGGTCATGGCTCAGGAAGCGTTGCAAGCCCAGACAATGTCAGTCCATGCAGCAATGCGACTGTTGGGTCTGATGGTATCAACCTTCGACATGGAGCAATATGCGCAATTCCACTCCAGACCGTTGCAGCACCTTATTCTGTCCAAATGGAACGGAAATCATCAGACGATAAAGAAGCAGATGATAAAGATTCCGGTAAACGTAAAAAGGTCTCTAGCGTGGTGGCTACAGACAGACCATTTAAACAAGGGGAGACCCTTTTGGATAAAAGAGTGGCAAGTCCTGACAACAGATGCCAGCATGCAGGGCTGGGGGGCGGTACTCGGAAGCCTATGGTTCCAAGGAAAATGTACCGCAAGGGAAAGTCGCCTGCCAATAAATCTGTTAGAAATAAGAGCCATTTATAAGGCTCTAGTTCAGGCAAAGGACAATCTACAAGGAAGACCAGTCCAGATCCGCTCAGACAATGCGACGGCAGTAGCATACCTCAATCATCAAGGAGGAACTCACAGCAAGAGATTGATGGAGAAAGTAACTCCCATTCTAAAATGGGCAGAACTCCATCTCCCGGCATTGTCAGCAGTATTTGTCCCGGGTGTACTAAACTGGGAAGCGGACTTTCTCAGTCGGCACACCATTCAGGAAACCGAATGGGCACTACACCCAGAAGTGTTTCAGACTCTGGTGAACAGATGGGGTCTACCAGAGATAGACCTTATGGCATCTCGTCTGAACAACAAAGTTCCAAGGTATGGATCGAGAACAAGGGACACAGGAGCGGTCCTTGTAGATGGACTGTCAGTAGAATGGAGGTTTCAGTTGGAGTATCTGTTCCCGTCAATATCTCTATTACCCAGAGTAGTGAGAAAGATAAAACAGGCAAAAGGAGCAATGATTCTAATAGCTCCAGCTTGGCCAAGAAGGCATTGGTACACAGATCTGTTGAGAATGTCCATGGAAGCACCGATACTGCTCCCTCAACGTCCAGATCTGCTAATGCAGGGTCCTTGTTGTCACAGTCATCTGGATCGCCTGTCTTTGACGGCATGGCTGTTGAAACCTCTATCTTAGAGGCTAAAGGTTTTTCGAAACAAGTAATCCAAACTATGCTTAGAGCAAGAAAGCCTTCTTCGGCCCGTGTGTATCATAGAATATGGCAAGCCTATATTCATTGGTGTACTGGAAAAAATTTCAATCCGAGATCTTTTAAAGTAGCTAGGATTTTGGATTTCCTTCAGGCAGGATTGGATAAAGGGTTGAAAGTTGCTTCCTTGAGGGTTCAAGTTTCAGCGTTAACTCTATGGTTTCAGCAGAAGATTGCTGATTTACAGGATGTACGTACATTTTTTCAAGGAGTAGTACATATTCAACCCCCATTTGTTCCTCCTGCAGCTCCCTGGGATTTGAATTTAGTTATTAAATTTCTCCAGGGTCCTCTGTTTGAACCACTTGAGAGAGCAGATCTTAAGTGGTTAACGGTTAAAGTTCTTTTTTTACTGGCAATGGCGTCAGCCAGAAGAGTGTCAGATTTAGGAGCATTATCATGTAAGTCTCCTTTCCTGAGTTTTTTTCCCAGACAGAGCAGTTCTCAGAACAAGATCTAGCTATCTTCCAAAGGTGGTATCAAAGTTTCACCTGAAAGAAGAGATTGTAGTCCCAGCTTTTCAGGTATCGGGACTATCTGCGGGAGAAGCGTCGCTGGACGTGGTCCGGGCTTTAAGAATCTACATAGATCGTACTAGTGCCATCAGGAAAACAGATTCTCTCTTCTTCCTCTACGGATTCCATAGAAGAGGATGGCCTGCTAGTAAACAGACGCTGGCGAGATGGCTCTGAATGGTAATATCAGAAGCTTTTTCTCATGCAGATCTCCCTATTCCGGCTAATGTCTCTGCACACTCTACACGTAAGGTAGGTCCTTCTTGGGCAGCACAACAGGGTGCTTCAGCAGAACAGATATGTAGGGCAGCCACATGGTCTTCCATAAACACATTCAATAGACATTATGCCTTGGATACTTTTGCCTCTCATGACGCAGACTTCGGGCGAAAGGTCCTCCTGTGCAATCAGGAGCGTCCCCACCACTAAAAAGGCTTTGGGAATCCCAATGTTATCCTGTGGATAATCCTGTGGACCCAGCCAGAGAAATATACGTTATGGTAAGAACTTACCGTTGATAACGTGATTTCTCTTATGTCCACAGGTATCCACAGGGATCCCACCCTGACGCATCTGATTTGAGGATCTAGACAATCACTAAAACCTCTTCCTTCTTGTATGGAAGGGTGTGCATGTGTGTTCTTATCGCATAAATAGGTCTCTGCCTGATGTTCCTGCCTAAAATCGCTGTGGAAAGAACTGATCTGACTTAGTCAGGGGGCGGGACTATATGGTGAAGGCCCCAATGCATCCTGGGAGGCCAGAAAGCTCGTGACCGTGTTGGTGCCATTTTCGCTGTCGCTCGACAATATCCCAATGTTATCCTGTGGATACCTGTGGACATAAGAGAAATCACGTTATCAACGGTAAGTTCTTACCATAACATATATTTAGCAGCCGTGCAAACGCTAAGCCGCCGCCCTCTGGGAGTGTATCTTAGCTTAGCAGAAGTGCGAACGAAAGGATCGCAGCGCCACTACAAAAAAAGCTTGTGCAGTTTCAGAGTAGCTCGAGACCTTCTCCTAGCTTGCGATCACTTCAGACTATTTAGTTCCTGTTTTGACGTCACAAACACGCCCTGCGTTCGGCCAGCCACGCCTGCGTTTCTCCAGCCACGCCTGCGTTTGTATCTGACACGCCTGCGGTTTTACACACACTCCCCAAAAACGGTCAGTTACCTCCCAGAAACACCCACTTTCTGTCAATCACTCTGCGGCCAGCAGTGCGACTGAAAAGCGTCGCTAGACCTTGTGTGAAACTGCAACGGCTTTTGTGAAAGTACGTCACGCGTGCGCACTGCGCCGCATACGCTTGCGCAGAAGTGCCATTTTATAGCCTGATTGCTGCGCTGCGAACAACGGCAGCTAGCGATCAACTCGGAGTGACCACCCGAATGGGAACTAAAATAAATGAGACCAGTTTAGATTTCTGTAATGTCCGTGTGAACACACGTGGGCCATTCACATCGGCTTTTTATAATACTGTATGGTTTGTGCTTATCGAAGTACTGTGCACTGGGCCTAATTCAGTAAGGATTGTAAAGTCTGCTTTTTAGCAGAATTTGCAATCCTTTGGATCGCATGCTGACCGCCGCCTCCCCCACTTCAACAAGCAGAAATTGCGAACGCATCGCAATTTCTGCTTGTTAGCAGAAACTAAGGATGGCTCCTGCCGGCGCAGCTTAGCCTTTTTCTCGATTGCGGCGGCTGTGTGTGATGTCACGCAGCTGCCGTGATCATGCCCCCGTTCGCACCGCACTGCCCCCGTTTGTCCGCCTCCGCCCCTTGCAACGCTCCATCTCCTCCCTGGAAACGGAGCGTTGCCCGCCCCCTCCCGCCAGAAAATGTGGTGCATGCGCAGGATGGGTGCTACGCATGCGCCTGCAGCTTTTTCTCAATATTTGCGGTTAGATCGCACACTGCGATACAACCTGAATTAGGCCCTGTGTCTTTGTGTGCTCTCAGGAAATATTTTATTATTTACAGCCCTTACAGGAAGATCTTTGTGGTGTAAGCAACACTGGAGTACATGGTTTAGTCTGGGACAAGATAGATTGGAATACGTGTCTAAAAGGGATCGTGGTCTCACTATATTGGGTGTGGCCTCACGAAATGTTGCTATGTGAGCCATGCCCCCTGTTTTTGACACGCTGGGGGGGATGCACAGTGCTCTGTGAGCTGTTGGCATGCCCCCAGTTTCTCTCCACTGTATAAATTCTGCATGCATGCACACAGCATCTGTTCCCTGCCTGAGTGAGATGGGGCCTGCCAACTCCCCGACCCCCACTGCGGGACTCTGCGCCTCCACCGAATGTGGGACAGCATGACAGTGCCCAGAAAGTGGGACTGTCCCCACAAAATTGGGACAGTTGGGAGATATGGTTACAGTGTGAGCTGTTCTACGCTACATCTGTCATGCGACTAAGATGCAAACAAAGCAATAAAAATATAGTATGCTCCTCCTCTCAGAGTGTCTCAGTCACTTCGGTCATCTTGGAGCATATGGGGGGTCATTCCGAGTTGATCGTAGCTGTGCTAAATTTAGCACAGCTATGATCATCTTACCTGACATGTTGGGGTACGCCCAGCACAGGGCTAGTCTGCCCCGCATGTCAGTCCGGCCCCCCGCAGCAGTGCAAAGGCATCGCACAGCGGCGATGCCTTTGCACTTTAAGAATAGCTCCCGGCCAGCGCAGCTTTAGCGTGCTGGTCAGGAGCTACTCATCGCTCCCCGGCCCGCAGCGGCTGCGCGTGACGTCACGCAGCCGCTGCAGCCTGCCCCCGTTCGGTCCGGCCACGCCTGCGTTGGCCGGACTGCACCCACGAAACGGCGACCAAATGCCGCCGTTCCGCCCCCTCCTGCCCAGCAATCGCCTCTGCCTGTTTTTCCTTCCTCTGCCATCACATGTCATGCAGAGAGCTGTGACCCTATGTGTACCTGGCAGCCATATTTCGTGCTCTCCAGAGATATTTTGAAAAGGAGTTAATGATTTGTAAGAGGACAGCTACCCGTAACAGCCACAGGGAGTCGGCAGAGGTAATATACTGTAGCAGGGTTAGTGGGAATCTATGCTCCCGCCACCTATACTGTGTACATTCAGTGGGGAAAGCTGTCCGCTGCAGGAGACCGTGCTAAGCTGCAATGCCGTGGTAATCTGCCTCCCGCAGCAAAGATGTGTCATCACACATCTGTATGAACGGTTACTATGGTTTTACTGCATATTTGTTTATTATTGGATACCCTCCTTACTCATACTACTTCAGTGTCCCACCTTATCTACTGCCCATAATGAAGGGTGTGGGGAAGTAATCGCATTGTTATGTGTTAATGTGTGTGTGTGTATGTATATATATATATATATATATATATATATATTCTTTTTTTGCACTTAAACAAACCAAACAGGCATTTAGATGCCCAATTATTATTTTTCGGGGGTTACCTGCAGGTATCCCCTAAATGTGTGTACAGCTGTTTTGACCACAGAAGCAGCCCACATAGGCAGTCGGGATCCCGGTGGTCAGCATACCGACGCCCCAGGATGCCAGCAAGGGAGCGAGCGCAACGAAGCCCCTTTTGTGCTCGCCGCACTCGCCACAGGTTCTATTTCCACTGTATGGGTGTCTTGGACACCCACGAGTGGGAATAGCCCTCGGCCCCCTGCCGGCATCTTGTCGGCCTGGATCCCGGCGTCGGTATGCTTACTGCTGGGTTCCCGACTGCCAGTCACCTGACTACTTCCTGTTTCTTGGACCTATTGGCCACTGTAGTTTGTGGGCTGCAATCCACGGCATTTACCATGGCTGTGTTCCCGACACTGGCCGCACACACACATGCTTTCTCAGCAGACTGCGCATGCACAGAAGCGCCATTGGAGTCCCAAAGAAGCAGGGACATATTAAGAGAGGAGGGGGCCAGTGTGCAGTCTTAGTCCGGGACCCTCCTCTCTTCCAGAGGTCTTCTCTGTGATTTTCCCTACTGCCTAGTGCCTATGTGCATCCCTGGAGAGGTAAGTATTGAAAAAATCGGTGCAGGATATGCACACACTGCACCCATTATAGATATGCCATTGCGAATAAGTAATCACATTAGATATTACTTGTAACAAATCCTATCAGGGCCCTTGTAACTGCGTGTTGTTTTTTAATACATTCCGGCAAACAGTAACTTCTTTTCTCTTACGTACTAGAGGATGCTGGGGACTCCAAAAGGACCATGGGGTATAGACGGGATCCGCAGGAGCTTGGGCACACTAAAAAGACTTCAGACTGGGTGTGAACTGGCTCCTCCCTCTATGCCCCTCCTCCAGACCCCAGTTAGACTTTGTGCCCAGGAGTGACTGGATGCACTCTAGGGGAGCTCTCCTGAGTTTCTCTAGAAAAGACTTTTTGTTAGGTTTTTTATTTTCAGGGATCCCTGCTGGCTACAGGCTCCCTGCAGCGTGGGAGTGAGGGGAGAGAAGCAGGACCTACTTCTGTCAGTTTCAAGGCTCTGCTTCTCGGCTACTGGACACCATTAGCTCCAGAGGGTTCGATCACTTGGTGCGCCTAGCTGCTTGTTCCCGGAGCCACGCCGTCAATTCCCTCACAGAAGCCAGAAGACAGAAGTCGGGTGAGTATGAGAAGATCAGAAGACTTCAGGACGGCAGAAGACTTCAGTGATGGAGGGTACAGCAAAGCGGCAACGCTGTGCTCCATGCTCCCACACACATCACCAACGGTATTTCACTGGGTGCAGGGCGCTGGGGGCGCCCAGCATGTTACTGGAGCTTCTTAGGGCGGCACAAAGATTGTGGGTGCCTCGGCACCGTGTACAGACCCCCGCCGGCATTTTTAAACAATTTTGAATTTGGCGGGCCGAAGCGCGCCGGGAAGGGGGCGGAGCTTCATCCCGCAGCTCACGGGCGCCATTTTCCCTGCAACACGCGGCTGAGGGATAGAGACGCTGCGGGGACCTCCACGCTTCTCCAAGTAACGGGGGGGGCTTTTTAAGAGGGGGGCCGCAGTGTGGTGCTTAATAGTGGGATAAGGCAGCGCTGGGTACATATATTGTTTTTTGCGATATATGGGCGCTGAGGTGTGAGCTGGCATACTCCCTCTGTGTCCTCTATCTGGGCTTTATTGTGGGCCTGTCACCTAGCAGGGACGTTCTGTGTGTTGTGGTGTGTCGGTACTACGTGTCGGCATGTCTGAGGCTGAAGCTTATTCACCGGAGGAGGTTATTGGGGGAGCGGATGCGGGGCTAGAGTTGGGACTGTCGACGCAGCCGACACCTGATTTGCTAGCATTGCTCAGTACGATAAACTCAAATGTAGCTTCCTTATCAAAGAGATTAGATAAGTCTGAGGCACAGACCCAGGTGTGGAAAAAGTCCATGGAAGAGGCTTTGTCTCAGGTTCAGACCCCATCTGGGTCGCAAAAGCGGCCATTTACTCAGGTGGTAGATATGGATACCGACACGGACTCTGATTCCGACGTCGATTTCACTGAGGCAGCGTTACATCCACGTTTAGTTAAGAGTATTCAGTACATGATTGTGGCTATAAAAGATGTTTTACACATTTCTGATGAACCTGCGGTACAGGAAACTAGGATTTGCTTGTTCAAGGGAAAAAAAACCTGAGGTGAAATTTCCCCCCTCTCATGAAATGAATACTCTTTGTGAAAAGGCTTGGGAGTCGCCGGATAAGAAATGGCAGATTCCCAAGAGAATTTACATGGCGTATCCTTTCCCCTCTGATGACAGGGAAAAATGGGAGGCATCTCCAACTGTTGACAAAGCTTTATCTCGTTTGTCTAAGAAAGTGGCACTTCCGTCTCCTGACACGGCAGCTCTCAAAGATCCGGCGGATCGCAAGCTGGAGACATCTCTGAAGTCCATTTTCGCTAATTCAGGGGCATTGCTCAGACCCGCTGTGGCGTCGGTATGGGTGAGTAGTGCTATTGCTAAATGGGCTGAGAATTTAGCTAATGATATGGATACTCTGGATAAAGATAATGTCCTTCTAACTCTTGGTTATATTAAGGACGCTGCAGATTACATAAAAGATGCAGCGAGGGACGTCTGTCTCTTGGGTTCAAGAACCAATGCCATGTCGATATCAGCCAGGAGGGCCCTGTGGATCCATCAATGGAACGCTGATGCCGACTCCAAGAGGGCTATGGAAGCGCTACCCTTCAAAGGTACTGTCTTGTTTGGGGACGGCTTGGCTGACCTGGTCTCGACCGCGACTGCAGGTAAGTCCTCTTTTCTTCCTTATGTTCCCACACAACAGAAAAAGGCACCACATCAGCAGATGCAGTCCTTTCGTCACAATAAATACAGGCGTGGAAAAGGCTCGTCCTTCCTCGCTTCAAAAGGTAGAGGAAGGGGAAGGAAACCTTCTGCAGGTTCGGGCGCCCAGGACCAAAAGTCCTCACCTGCTGCTACCAAGTCCACCGCATGACGCTGGGGCTTCCCTGGGGGAGTCCGAACCGGTGGGGGGCCGTCTACGAAGTTTCAGTCAGGTCTGGATTCAATCAGACCTGGATCCTTGGATACTAGAGATCGTGCCTCAGGGATACAAACTGGAGTTTCAGGAGATGCCCCCTCACCGGTTCTTCATTTCGGCATTACCAGTAGTTCTTCCGGACAGGGAGGTGGTGCTAGCAGCGATTCAAAAACTGTGTCTACAGAGGGTCATTATTCCCGTTCCCTCGTCTCAGCGGGGGGAGGGGTTCTACTCGAGCCTCTTTGTTGTGCCGAAACCGGACGGTTCGGTCAGACCAATTCTAAATTTAAAATCCCTCAATCCATACTTGAAAGTTTTCAAGTTCAAGATGGAATCCCTTCGAGCTGTGATCTCCAGCCTAGAAGGGGGGGATTTTATGGCGTCAGTCGACATAAAGGATGCCTACTTACATGTCCCGATATATCCTCCGCATCAGGCTTTCCTCAGGTTTGCGATACAGGATTCTCATTACCAATTTCAGACGTTGCCGCTTGGGCTTTCCACGGCTCCGAGGATTTTCACCAAGGTCATGGCGGAAATGATGGTTCTTCTTCGCAAACAAGGGGTTTCAATTATACCGTACTTGGACGATCTCCTGATAAAGGCGAGGTCCAAGGAACGATTACTGAAAAGTGTGGAGTTGTCTCTATCGGTCCTGCGACAACACGGATGGGTCCTCAATTTGCCGAAATCCCAGTTAATTCCGACCACTCGGCTTACGTTTCTGGGCATGATTCTGGACACGGAGGTACAGAAGGTATTCCTTCCAGAAGAAAAGGCTCTGGAATTGCAGACGATGGTCAGAGAACTTCTGAAGCCGTCGAGTGTGTCGATATATCATTGTACTCGGGTTCTGGGGAAGATGGTTGCGGCGTACGAAGCCATTCCATACGGCAGATTTCACGCCCGTGTGTTTCAGTGGGACTTGCTGAGCAAATGGTCCGGGTCTCATCTGCACATTCACCGGAAGATAAGTTTATCTCCCAGAGCCAGAATTTCTCTCCTGTGGTGGCTACAAGTGAGTCACCTCCTGGGGGGACGCCGATTTGGTATCCAGGAGTGGGTACTTCTGACAACAGATGCAAGTCTCCGGGGCTAGGGCGCAGTCACCCAAGGAAGAAATTTCCAGGGAAAATGATCTCTCCAGGAAGCCTGTCTCCACATAAATATTCTAGAGTTAAGAGCCATTTACAACGGCCTGCTCCAAGCAAGAAGTCTTCTTCAGGGTCAACCGGTACTGGTACAGTCAGACAACATCACAGCGGTGGCCCATATAAACCGGCAAGGCGGAACAAGGAGCAGAGCGGCAATGGCGGAGGCCACAAAGATACTTTGCTGGGCGGAACAACACGTCAGTGCACTGTCAGCAGTTTTCCTACCAGGGGTGGACAACTGGGAAGCGGATTTCCTCAGCAGACACGACCTTCATCCGGGAGAGTGGGCTCTGCACCAAGAGGTTTTTGCAGAAGTGGCAAGACGCTGGGGAATTCCGTTGATAGACATGATGGCGTCTCGGCTCAACAAGAAGCTCCCAAGGTATTGTTCCAGGACAAGGGACCCACAAGCCACGGCGGTGGACGCCCTGGTGACTCCGTGGGTCTTCCAGTCGGTGTATGTGTTCCCTCCTCTTCCTCTCATTCCAAAGGTGCTGGGGATCATTCGTCGAGCAAGGGTTCAGGCGATTCTCGTCGCTCCAGACTGGCCAAGAAAGGCCTGGTACCCGGATCTTCAGGACTTGCTGGTGGAAGATCCTTGGCTGCTTCCTCTAAGGGAGGATCTGTTGTTACAGGGTCCATGCGTGTTTCCGGACTTACCGCAGCTGCGTTTGACGGCATGGAGGTTGAGCGCCAGTTCTTAGCTCGTAAGGGTATTCCCAGGGAGGTCATTCCAACTCTCATTAAGGCTAGGAAAGAGGTTACGGCGAAACACTATCACCGTATCTGGAGGAAGTATGTTTCCTGGCGTGAGCTTAAAAAGGCTCCTGCGGAGGATTTTCACTTGGGTCGTTTTCTCCACTTTTTACAGGCGGGCGTAGATGCAGGCCTGAAATTGGGTTCCATCAAAGTGCAAATTTCGGCTTTGTCTATTTTCTTTCAAAAAGAGTTAGCTGCCCTCCCAGAGGTTCAGACTTTTGTGAAGGGTGTAATGCATATCAATCCACCGTTTGTACCGCCTGTAGCGCCATGGGACCTTGATGTCGTCTTGCGGTTCCTCATGTCTTCCTGGTTTGAACCTTTGCGGAAGGTTGAATTAAAATTTCTCACTTGGAAGGTGGTTATGCTTTTGGCGCTGGCATCTGCCAGGCGAGTATCGGAATTGACAGCTCTATCTCATAAGAGTCCGTACTTGATTTTTCATGCGGATAGGGCGGAATTGAGGACTTGTCAACAATTTCTACCAAAGGTGGTTTCGTCATTTCACATTAACCAACCTATTGTGGTTCCGGTAGCTTCGGAAAAAGTGGCGATTCCAAAATCTCTGGATGTTGTAAGAGCGTTAAAAGTTTACGTTTCTAGGACAGCTGTTACTAGGAAAACTGAAGCGTTGTTTGTTTTGTATGCGGCCAACAAGGTTGGTCATCCCGCGTCAAAACAGACTATTGCATGCTGGATTTGTAGTACGATCCAACAGGCTCATTCTTCGGTGGGGTTACCGGTGCCGAAGTCGGTTAAAGCCCATTCTACCAGAAAGGTGGGCTCATCTTGGGCGGCTGCCCGAGGTGTTTCGGCACTACAGCTTTGCCGAGCGGCTACTTGGTCGGGTTCGAACACTTCTGCTAAATTCTATAAGTTCGATACCCTGACCGAGGAGGACCTGGCGTTTGCTCAGTCGGTGCTGCAGAGTCGTCCGCACTCTCCCGCCCGTTCTGGAGCTTTGGTATAATCCCCATGGTCCTTTTGGAGTCCCCAGCATCCTCTAGGACGTAAGAGAAAATAGGATTTTGGTACTCACCGTTAAATCCTTTTCTCCTAGTCCGTAGAGGATGCTGGGCGCCCGTCCCAGTGCGTACTATTACTTGCATTATATATATATTTTCTTACTGGTTAAGTTAGTTATACACGACTTGTGTATTGGTTTGTTACAGCTGGTTGCTGGAGTTTTATGCATACTGTTATCTGGTTTGGCGTTATTCCGGTTGTACGGTATGTTTATGGTGTGGGCTGGTAATTTGGTAGCCCTTAGTTAAGACAAAAATCTTTCCTTGTAATGTCCGTCTCTCCTGGGCACAGTTCCTATAACTGGGGTCTGGAGGAGGGGCATAGAGGGAGGAGCCAGTTCACACCCAGTCTTAAGTCTTTTTAGTGTGCCCAAGCTCCTGCTGATCCCGTCTATACCCCATGGTCCTTTTGGAGTCCCCAGCATCCTCTACGGACTAGGAGAAAAGGATTTAACGGTGAGTACCAAAATCCTATTATTGCCACAAATATTGTTGTTTAAAAATGCGAATTATTGGGTCTAGAACCTGATAATTAATAATTACCTCTTTACCAGTCAGCGAAGCAGAGATGCCTCTTCTAACTGTAAGTTCTGTTTAATAGAACATAGGGCCATTGCTTAAGCACTTGTTACCCGTCTCTTGCAGCATTCTAGGTCATTTTAATGTCTGCAGTCGTGCAGTTTACACTTACAACGCTTATATTCCCAAGTCATTAGGAGGCGTCACATTGTGTTATGTGCTTCTAATTGATTTCTCCCTGGATCACTACATTTGTCTAACGCTATCAAATTTATGTTTTTTTATTTGCATCAGATTTCTCATAACTTGTCCATTGCAGAAAGATTGATTTTCTCCTTTAAAATCCCAATTTTACTTTTTATTCCCACAGACAATAGACTGTTCGCTAGTTTGTTTTATTTATAAAATGCTTAGATCGTTTTTTATTGCTGCCAGACCAGTAAACATGATGATGTACAGCGTCTTCCTTGTATCATAAATTAAAGAGTTAGGACAAGTTCTCCAGCTGTATAATCATCTTGAACTTTTACTAAGCAAAGTAAAACAATTTATTGGTTCACCAAACATTGTTAATGAAAGAATTTGTTTCCTACAGCAGATTAGGCTTCGTTTCCTGCAACGTCCATGTAATAACGCTGTAATAGAAATAGCACATTACATTATAGAAAGAATTCATTCTAAGATGCTACAGTATAAGGGAAAATCACCTACAGTAGGCTATTATGTTCAGGTAGTTTGTTTGTCATGTGCTCACTTTGTCACTAAGGGGTCTATTTACTAAGCCATGGAGAGAGATAAAGTGTAAGCACACTTGCCTACTGCGGAAGACTCCATTTTTTTTGGGCAGTCCCCCGCACCCACGGAAAAGTGGCCGAATCTCCTGCTCATCCCACTTTCTTCCTAGAGTTGCAGGCAGGATGAGGAGATTATACCTAGAGGGGGAGAGACTAAGGGGCCTATTTATCACCATCCGCATCTTGGATGCTGATGTCATGTGATAAAATCGCCCAAACTCGCACTGCGATAACTGATTACATCGCAGGGATGTATCAATTATCGCAGGCAGCATCATCGGGGTATTTTTTGTAAAAAAATGCCCTGATGTCCTGCTGCGCATGCGCTGCCCCCGCCGACATCACTGCTGCCACCCGGCCGACCCCCCCTTCCTGTCCAGCTTTCTCTGCCAGGGGCAGAGAAAGCTGGGCAAAAGGGTGCAGATTGCAGTGCTGCCCTGTGATCTCGCCAGTCTGAGCTAGCAAGATTATCACAGAGTACACTGCAGTATTTTTTCACATTTTTTTTAAGTAAATCTGGTCAGATCGCATTTCCCATATAAGTATGGGGAATGCGATGTGGCTTCCTAAAAAAAAAAAAAAAAGCAAATTAAAGGGTTTGGGCAGTTATTCATGAAAACTGCTCCAAATGCCCTTTAATACATTCAGGCGATAATAAAATAATGTGAAAAGGGTGTGAAAATACCCTTTTTCACATTATTTTAGTAAAAATAATGTTAATAAATAGACCTCCAAATGATGCAAATTTGCATCATTTAGCTTCACATCTCCTCAAATCGTGGTTTTTTTTATGGGGCGGGGCTTAGCGGTGAGACAGCGCAGCCACGCCCCCTGAAATAACCTGCAGTGTCTCCTCTCTGGGTTTCTCCTGGAGAGTAGACCATAATAGTTGGTCAGTATAAGTTTGAGCGAATCAGCTCCTAACTTGTCATGATACAGGCCGTGTTGGCTGGTCCCTTATCTTTTTCCAAGGCTTCATAACGAGACCCAGGGGTGTATCTAGGGGTCTGAGAACCCCTGGCAAAGTAAGGAACTGTCGCCCCCCACCTCCCCCACCCAGGGACACAGAGGGGGGTAGTTACAGATAGGCTGAGGTCAGGGACACTGAGGGAGAATTACAGGGAGGGTGCGGGTAGGGACAATGAGGTGGAGGGCTTACAGGGAGGCTGAGGTCAGGGACACTAAGGGGCAATTACAGGGAGGGTGTGGGCAGGGACACTGAGGGGGAATTACAGGAGTGTGCAAGCAGGAACACTGAGGGGAAATTACGGGGAGGGTACAGGCAGGGACACTGAGGTAGAATTACAGGAGGGTGTGGGCAGGTACACTGAGCGGGGAGTCACAGGAAGACGGAGGTCAGGTACACCAAGGGGGAATTACAGGGTGGGTTTGGGTAGGGAAAATGAGAGGGAGGGGCTACAGGGAGGCTGAGGTCATTGACACTGAGGGGCAATTACAGGAAGGGTGCGGGAAGGGACACTGAGAAAGAATTACGAGGAGGGTGCGGGCAGGGACACCGAGATGGAATAATGGGGAGGGTGCAGGCAGGGACACTGAGGAGCAATTACGTAACTAGATTTTAGTAACTAGAAACAGCCTCAGCACCCCCCCCCCACCACCATATTTAAAATAGGGCCAGTGCGCACTGTAGGTGTGCGCCAAAACTATAGGTGTGGCTTTATGTGTTAGGGGCGTGGCAACAAAATAATACCAATTCATTTTACGTTGCACAGTGGTCTCCATTAATCAAATGACGCCACTTACACACATTACGCCAGGTAGAGCCCCATTTTACACATTACTCCAGGTAGAGACCATATTACACATTACGGCAGGTAGAGCTCCCTTTTACACGTTACGGCAGGCAGAGCTCCCTTTTACACATTATGGCAAGCAGAGCTCCCTTTTACACGTTACAGCAGACAGAGCTCCCTTTTACACATTACATGCGGTTCTCTGTCCTCAGTGCCTATGTACTGTGGGCCAAGAACACTTGGCACACACCTAGCTACAGCCCTGTACAAAAATCATGAGAACTCGGAGGTAGGCAATGTCTGCTCTCCAGCTGTGGTGGAACCACAAGTATAAGCATTCTCTATCATGTAATGTCTGTCAGGGCATGATGGGACTTGTGGTTCCACAGCATCAGGACCCAGGTACTTCTCTCCGCTCACCTTTCTAAGGGCTGGCATGAAGAGTCCCTACCACTTGCTGCTGTTCTGCTCACCCGGTTGTTGTTGTGTGGCTGATGCATGATCCTGATCTCAAGGGACACTGTCAATCCGTTGCCCGGAGACCAGGCCGCTCACTGACAAGCACAGGCTGGGGCAGAGGGGCTGCTTAGGTGCAGTCCAGGAGCTCGCTGGCCGCTCATTGCCGCTGTGTGTGGTTGTAGATCTAGAGATTTTCAGATGGCATGTCCCCTGGGATTACAGGTCTACAGGAGTGCAAAAGATCGTCACTGTAACCTCCAGGCAGCAGGGGGAGGACATGCCGTTTTATGGACTGCATTGTAACTCTGGCAGGAGCGGGTGTGCGGTGAGGGGAGGATCGGGCACTACAGCAACCCGCAGCTCACTTTAACCTACGGTGGTGGCGGCGGCGGAGGGGAACGGGCAGTATTGCCGCTGCTCATTATAACCTCTGGTGGAGGGGGGGGGGGGGGGGGCAAGTGGTTTGGCTGTACTGTAAGATCATGTTTCCGAGGGTGGGGGCAGAGCTTTACTGCCCGTGGCTGCACTTTAACTACCGCAGGCTCACATTGCATTGCGGAACTATGGTTGTTGCCAGCGTACTGCGCCCACGGTGCATGTGCGCTGTGTGCCATGCACCGCTGGCACACACCTAGTTACGGCCCTGCTGAGGAAGAATTACGAGGAGGGTGCGGGCAGGGACACTGAGATGGAATTACAGGGAGGGTGCCAGCAGGGACACTGAGGAGGAATTACGAGGAGCTTGTGGGCAGGGACACTGAGATGGAATTACAAGGAGGGTGCAGGCAGGGAGACTGAGGGGGAATTACGAGGAGTGTGCAGGCAGGGACACTGAGGGGGAATTACGAGAAGTGTGCAGGCAGGGAGACTGAGGGGGAATTACGAGGAGTGTGCAGGCAGGGACACTGAGGGGGAATTACGGTTAGGATGCTGGTAGGGACACTGAGAGGAAATTATGGGGAGGGTGCGTGCAGGGATACTGAGGGGGAATTATGGCAAGGGTGCGGGCAGGGACACTGAGAGGGAATTACAGGAGTGTATGAGCAGGGTCATTGAGGGGGCAGTTACAGGAATGGTGCGGGCAGGGACACTGAGGGGGAATTAAAAGGAGGGTGTGGACAGGGACACCGAGGGGATATATGCATACATACATACAGTTAAAAACCCCTCTCTCGGTGTGATTGCACTACATGTCCCAGCAAATCCATTTGACAAGGTGTGCTGGGACTTATAGTCTCAACACAGCTGGAGAGGCAGTCACTGGTCTAGATACCTCTCCATACAGAGCTCTTTGTAACCTGTGATCCAGATTGCCAGGATAGACCATGCAGTGTAGCTACTGTACCGCTTAAAATGTACAGGTATGCTCACGCTGCACTGCTGACTGGTGCTGATTGTAGTGCCTGCTGTTTAGTGACAGACTGCGTGGGACCAATCAGAAGGGGAGCGGATGAGGAAGAGGAGGTGCCTCGCCCCTCCCCATACCTGGAAGTGCCCCGCTCCCTGGCTATATTCACCATCATTGTGACTGTAGTCACAGAGAGTGTCAAACGCAATACGCTTCTGAGAGTCCGGCAGTGGATGAACACTGCTAAGGGATGTACTCAGTGAGAACTACTATGTCATTCTACCCTTTTGTGCGGGTGGCACTGTTGGGCGGCGCCCCCCTCTTGGCCTGCGCCCCTGGCAAGTGCCATCCTGGCCAATAGGAAGATACACCCCTGAAGAGACCCCTTAATTTAGACCCACCTACTCATGCAACATTCAGAAATATAAAATACATTGTATGCGTTGCACTGAGTGGAGAAACGCATCAGCTGTCTAAGACAACTCTCTAGTATTGGGGGCTTTGTGCAGTTTGGAAGAGAAAGCATTAGCTGTGGCTATTTCGGAGAGATCCCTATAAACTGCTGATTATTGCAGAGGCCACAGAAGGTTCCTTATCAGCTAAAGAGAGTTATATCCACCATAATGTGACTCTCTGATCATTATCTAATTGTACAGTAACCTAAAGGGCCCCATACACTTATCCGACCGTATGTCGGAGGCGATCACAGGCGATCACCCCGGCAGCCTCCAGGTGGCAGGATCGCTCAAGATACATCAGATGCTGTCCTTTTGCATCCGATGTATCCTGGGCGATCCCAGCCATGCCCCCAGGTCGGACCAGATTGAATGTGCAGCACATTCAATCTAGAGGATCCGATCCGATGCTCACGGGAACGCGCATCGGATCAGATCAGACCGGAGACACCTCAAAAATGCCCGATTTCACCCAATATATCGGGCCGAATGCCCAAATTGGGCTGAAATCGGGCATAATCGCTCTAGTGTATGGGGCCCTTAACAGCTCTTATGGATTTTAACTGTAAAGCGTTATCATTGATCTGGTAACTTTGTGTAATTGATACCTGGCTGGGGAACTAAGCTGCTGCAGCCAACTAGCAGGGCCGGGGAAGGGGAAAGAGCCCTTCAGACCTGGACCTGGGTAATTAGTAACCCCCCCCCCCCCCCCCCTTCCTTGGCGGCAGTGGTGCTCCTAGTTGTGGGTATATGTGTGCGCCATTCATTAATGTGACAGGCTGGTTTCATTAATGTCTAACCATTATGTATGAACAGGGTCCATTGTGAGAAATATTAGGCAAATGTAGCCTCCAGGGAGTGCGCTCTGCCGCTTACAGACGCAACCGTATTACATAAAGGTTATTGTCAAACCGCTGATTTTAGCGAAATCCATACGTCAATATTTATGTGGTATGCAATCATGAAACCATTGTTCCCTCTCAATGTGAGATGTGATTAGAACAGGCTGGCGAGGAACAGATGTGTGCTAATTGCAGATATCCAGGGGTCTGCCTGTAATGAAGAAAACGGAGGCAGCAACTCTTTTTGGTGGGGTGGGGTGTAGAGGGGTGGGGGTGGGGGGGTCCTATTCCAACAGTCTAAATTAGTGATTTAGGAAGCATAATGCATTTATATTAATGTTTATTGTGCTATAGTATTTATGAACACTTTAATCATTGCCCTCTTCAGTATCATCTGTTATTTGCAGCGATAACTGATGAGTTACCGGAGCGATTTAGCAATATACGTATGCTAGGACAGCCCCCTCCTGTAAGAGACTGTCCTGGCAAAGAGTCAGTAGTAAAGTAATAGTGATCTCTGGGCCTAATTCAAAGTTGATTGCAAAACAAAATCTTCCTCTAATGGGCAAAACCATGTGCACTGCAGGTGGGGCAGATGTAACATGTGCAGAGAGAGTTAGATTTGGGTGGGTTATATTGTTTCTGTGCAGGGTAAATACTGGCTGCTTTATTTTTACACTGCAGTTTAGATTTCACTTTGAACACACCACACCCAAATCTTACTCTCTGCACATGTTATATCCACTAGCGCATGCAGGGGGGGTTTCTGAGTACCCAGAAACCTCCCCTGACAGACCAAGTTGTTGTTGATTTTTTTTTAAGCAAAAAACCGAAGCCGCCCGCTACCCGCAGTTTAAGCCCCGCCCCATCTGGGTTTGGCTCCGCCCCTTCAAACACCCGCGAATCGCGGGTTGTGCACTTCCCTGCGCTGTGGTGCAGATGTATGTTATGGCAGCTGCTTCCGATTGCCTCAGCCTCTCCACTGGCTGCTGCTCCACAGCCTACTGTACAGTATGATCCTCAATTGTAAGTGCATACATTATCGCTGCATATCTTTTTCCTCCTACAGTATCATTATATATATTATATAATATATATATATATTATATATATACATTATATATACACACACACACACACACACACACACACACATATGTATGTATAATATATATATATATATATATATAGACAGAAGGTAACAACACATATGTATATATAATATATATATATATGTATATATACACACACACATATAGATGGAGCCTCCCTTATCTTTGCCTGCCAGATCGCAGGCGTGGACTCCCAGCGTGACTAGGCGATCCGTCCGCCTAGTCACAGCGGGACTGCACAGAGCCACTTCCCATTGTAAGCGTCTCTGTCTGGGCGCGCGTCTCCGTCCGGGTACGCGCGCCCATCCAGACGGAGATGCTCACAGCATCCAGGCACACCCAGGTGGGCGCACCTAGTCACAGACGGAGCCACGACTAGCGTGGCTCCACCTGTGTGTATATATATATATATATATATATATATATATATATATATATATATATATATATATAGTATATAGAGAAACGGGCGTAATTTCACGGTTTTGAAAGAAATACAGGCAGCTGTAAGAAATACAGACAGCTACACAAGCTTTGCTATCAACGTTTCAGGTGCGTTTTTATTAGCACCTTTCGTTAGGATAAAACGCACCTGAAACAATAGCAAAGCTTGTGTAGCTGTCTGTATTGCCGCCCATCTTCTCTATATACTGCATGGCTCCCTGATGGTTCATGGGAAGGCACCCAGGTATTATGAAGTTATGTGGAGTGCCGGTCAAATTGCATTGTGTGTATATACATATATATTTAATGTAGGGCCGGATGTAATGAAGTTTGAGTTGGCCGGAGGTGCGGGTTCCTGGCTAAACTCTTGAGGGTTTTTTTAAAGCGGCAATTATATATAAGGCAAAACCGTGCCTTGTAAATGATTGCCAATTTAAAAAAATATCCATTGTTGGCTGGGAACCCGCACCTCTGGCCAACTCAGACGTCATTACATCTGGCCCCCATAGTAGGCACTCCGGAACTGCATTAAAAATATTTGCCCTGGTGCCACCCTGGGTTAATAGATCCCCATGTATAGCAGTGTAGATCAGGTGGCACTCACAGGTTTTCATACGGAATGAATAAAGGACTTCCAAGCCAGTTCCAAGTTCAATGTTTCGGTGTTGCCACCGTTATGAAGAGCAACTGGCTTGGTAGTCCTTTATTCATTCGATATGAAGACCCGTGATTTTCGAATGCAATTTTAGAATGGAAATTGCTCTATGTCTATGACTATTACAAAATATATTTTATCTATCTATCTATCTATCTATCTATCTATCTATCTATCTATCTATCTATCTAGGTCTGTCTATCTACAATAGTTTAACGAACCCAGCATAAACTGAGTCACTTCAGTCTCCACCCCCGTGCTTGGCTCCTCCCCCCTCTGGAAACCCCCTCCTGCAAATCCTGCGTTTGCCCCTGATATCTGCCCCACCTGCACTGCACATGGTTTTGCCCAGTAGAGGAAAATGTTATTTTGCAATCAACCTTTAATTAGGCCCTCTGTCCCTTCATTTCCATTTTCCATCTTGGCTTAATCACTATTAGGCTGCACATGTGCATAATACAGGTATATATATATATATATATAAAGGTGCATTACCCTATAGCAGGGGTGGGGAACCTCCGGCCCGCGGGCCGTATAAGGCCCGCAAAGCCGTTTGTTCCGGTCCACCCACTGGTGTCAGCGAGATGCCGCCGGACTCAGTCCGGCGGCGGCGTGTCACAGCTGTCAGGGCAAGGAGGAGAGCGCGGCTATGTCCGGCGGCAGCGGCGGGTAGGATCTTAAACTAGCCGCCGGTTCGTGAGCCAATCAGAGCTCGCGGACCAGCAGCCAATCAGGAGCCGCCGCTGCTGGCCTGCGAGCTTTGATTGGCTCACGAACTGGCAGCTGGTTTGAGATCCTACACGCCGCCACCCAACATAGCCGCGCTCTCCTCCCTGCCCTGACACCCTGACAGCTGAGACACGTCGCCGGATGGAGCAGCAGCAGCAGCGGTGAGCTGCACAGTGGGGGGGGGGGAGCACTGTGGGGGCATTTGTGGATCTGGCACTGTGGGAGTATTTGTGGATCTGGCACTGTGGGGGCATATGTATATCTGGCACTGTGGAGGCATAGGTATATCTGGCACTGTGGAGGCATATGTATATCTGCCACTGTGGAGGCATATGTATATCTGGCACTGCGGGGGCAATGTATATCTGGCACTGTGGATGCATATGTATATCTGGCATTGTGGGGGCATTTGTATATCTGGCATTGTGGGGGCATTTGTATATCTGGCATTGTGGGGGCATTTGTGGATCTGGCACTGTGGGCGCATATGTATATCTGGCACTGTGGGGGCATTTGTATATCTGGCACTGTGGGGGCATTTGTATATCTGGCATTGTGGGGGCATTTGTGGATCTAGCACTGTGGGGGCATTTGTATATCTGGCACTGTGGGGGCATGTGTATCTGGCACTGCACTATTGGGGGAATACGTGTATCACGTCCCATTTTAATTGGCCACACCCATTTTTTGGCGCAGGGCAGAACTACTGGGAGGCAGGGTAATTTTTAAGTTGATAATTTTTGTATGGACCCCGAAGGATTTTTATAAATATCCAAATGGCCCTTGGTAGAAAAAAGGTTCTCCACCCCTGCCCTATAGGTAAGACAAGCTGACACCATCATCAGATAGTGTTAGCTAACAGAGACAAGCTCAAAACAACTTGTTAAAGCTTGTTAAATAGCTCCATTTCACCACCACCATAGAGAAAAAGAGGGTAGTTAAGTGAATGCTGCAGATATCTGTGATGTCTCCGGTGGTATAGTAGTAATAAATAGAAGTGTGCACTTCTCCAGAAATCCAAAACTACCAGTATTTTTGTGGATCCAAGGCAAACCAAAACTCTGTCCCGATCTCCCATGGAGTTCCAGTCTGAGCAGATTCCCGTTTCGGATCTTTGTGTGGTTCGGAATTTGAATTTGAAATCAAAATTTTGGGTACTGGATTGCAAAAATTACATGGTTTTTGCTGTTCTTATCCATTTGTAACATTTTTTAACAAGATTATATTTTTTAAAATCGATTTTAAACGGAGCCGAAATCTGAATCAGAAACAAAACCACCTGAGGGTGGTTTTGCAAAACCAAAACACGAAGATTAATCCAAAACCAAAACATGGGAGTCCATACACATCTCTAGTAATAAAGAGCTAAAGTACTTAATTTTGCCTTAGGGGGTGTATGTACTAAGACTTGGAGAGTGAAAAAGTAGAGCGAGATAAAGTACCAGCCAATCAGCTCCTAACTGTCATGTTACAGGCTGTGTTTGCAAAATGGCAGTTATGAGCTGATTGGCTGGTATTTTATCTCCGTCCACTTTATCTCCAGCCAAGGCTTAGTAGATAGAACCTTCGTACACAGAGCCCATATATAATCCTGTGTTTGTTGCTCAGTTGGACAGTTTCATCCCAGACCCATTTGGCCTTTACACCAATAAGAAGGGGTCTTGGCTCTTAGAGATGTGGCTGTTTACCAATTATCACCATGTGATGGCATTGGGGTGCCCCAACAAGTGTGCACTCCTGGCTATGTGAAGTCTGGTGTGAAATACCACCCCTCCAGTTTGATAAAACCGTTTTATTTTAAAATAGGAAAAACATTTTGCTGCATCTCAGCCTAGTTGCAAATGGCAATAATCATTAGACTGCTGGCAACTACTTGTAAGAGACGATTTGAGAATATCACCAGTCATACTAGGGGCTATTTTCTTGCAACCTCTTCATCAACACCTTGACTAAAGTAGACCTCCACCAAGGAGGCTGTGATGGTACAGATTGGTGCAGTAGATTGTGATGTTGCTGGCTTAATAATATTTTGTAGTCCAGCGTGAATAGTTAAGTCTCCTAGACTTTCAAATTGTCAGTACATTGTCTGATGTGGATACGTGTCCCAATGTGATATCCGTCTGCTGTTCCGCTTTTCTGCCAGAAGCGTGTCACAAGAAGAGCCCTGATCTCACCAACATACCCCCTGTACCAGACGGATGTGGTATAGAAGATCTGCAGTATTTAGGTCAACAGTCAATAGGTTGACACCAAATTGTCAATATGCATTATGTCAGCAGGGACAAAAGGTCGACAGTTAAAAGGTCGACAGGTACAAAGGGTAGACAAGGTTAAAGGTCAACATGACAATGATCGCCACATAATGGTCAACACAAGGTTTTTCCGTTTTTTGGTTAGAAATCTTGTATGTTTGGTAATATGTGACCGCCATCAGTAGAAACTAGTGATGAGCGGGTTCGGTTTCTCGGAAACCGAACCCCCCCCGAACTTCACCCTTTTTTTTTTTAATCATAGAATTTTATTAGGAGAAATAAGCAGAGTTAACAACATTCGGTAACAGTGGGAATAACAGTACAGTAAATGTGTTGTGAGTTAAATTTCACGAGACTCGTCATGTAGAGTATTATAACAATAGAAATTCACGAGTGACCAGGAGATAAAACAACCGAAGAGTGTGAATCCAATAAGTACAATCATCAAATCGTAGTAGGAGATCTGGTCAGAGTGAGTAGGGGTGGCGGGAGGGGAGATGAAGGGAAGGCAGGAGAGACGAGTAGAAAAAAGGGAGACCTCCGACAAGCTAGGAACCCAGGTGATAGGGAGTAGGGAAAAGGAAAGAGAGAGAAGGGAAGTATAAGAGAGAAGAGAAGAGAGAAAAAGAGAAGGAAAAAAAAAAAATTATAGGGGGGGACGGAACATCAATTGAGCCCAATTTGAATTACAATCTAGTTAAGTCCTGGGAGGGGTGAATTTTGATATCTGTACCAGGGAAGCCAAGCGGAGTGGAATTTTTGTACTGTGTTGTGTTGGAGGCTAGTGATGTATTCCATTTGTGCAATGAACCAAATCCTGTTTGTTAGTGCCTGACGGTTGGGTGCGTCTGGTGCTTTCCAGTTACGTGCTATTTGGTATTTGGCCGCACAGGAAATATGGAGGATCAGTCTATTTGAGTCTTTGGGAGCTTGGTCCAGGGGGGCACAGAGGAGTAGGTTGACAGGTGAAAGAGGCTGCGTCAGGTCTAGCAGCTGGGCAAGGAGGGCACGGACCATGGTCCAGTAACGGGTGATCACTGGGCAAGACCACCATGTGTGGAAGAACGTGCCCACCTGGCCACAGTTTCTCCAGCAAAGGTTAGAAATGCCAGGAAACATTCTATGCAGGCGGTCTGGAACCAAATACCATCTTGTATAGATTTTAAACGAGTTTTCGCGGATGGCCACGCTGATGGAGCACTTTGAGACCGAGGCCCGGATAATTTCCCATTCCTCGTACTCGAAATGTCGCCCCAAGTCCGTTTCCCAGGCCTGTTCGTGGAGTTCGAGGGCGGGGGTTTCGGGGGACAAGATGGTTTTGTAAAGGAGAGAGATGACGCCTCTGATAGTGGGATTGTGCAAGCAAAGCCTTTCAAAAGAGGAAGGGATTGGAAGCGGGAATGGAAGGTGTAAAGAGGAAATGTAGGGCCATATTTGTAGATATTGGTAGTGCAGGGAGTTGGGTAGGCCATATGTAGTCTGTAGGTCAGAAAATGATCTGATGGCGTGGGTTCCTATAAAGTGGTGGATCCTAGTGACACCAGCAGAGATCCAAGGACAGGCCATTGCTGAAGATAGGCCTGGAGGAAATGCCAAATTGTTCCAGATAGGGGTTAGGGGGGAGGGGTTAGTAGACAGTTTAAATTTTTTGTTCAGGAGCTCCCAGTTCCCGAGTGTTAACTCTACAGTAGGTGTAGGGAGGCTAAATTGAGGGCAGTTTTTGCGGTGAACCCAAGGCAGATAGGAGACCGAAGGGACGCCAATTAAGTCGCTCTCTAAGTCGACCCATCGTTTAGTATGCTTCGGAGCGTGCCAAGCAACCATTTGGCTCAGTTTAGTCGCAGCAAAATAACGCTGGAGGATGGGGAGGCCTAGGCCGCCCAGCTGAGAGTGTTTGGCCAGAGTGTCTCGTCGGAGTCGAGGTTTGGTGTGGTTCCATATAAAGTCACCTAGCGAGGACTGAAGAGAGCGGAGGATATGCGAGGGGATTTGAATCGGGAGCGTTTGGAACAAGTACAAAAGTTTGGGGAGTGCGTTCATTTTTATGGCATTAATACGTCCAATCCAAGAGAGATAATAAGAGTCCCATTGGCGGATGTCCTTGAGAATTGAATTTATGATTGGGGTGTAGTTAGCTCGATAGAGAGAGTTGTAAGATTTGGTTATGAAGACTCCTAGGTATTTAAGTTAATGTTTACGCCATGAGAATTCAAAGTTTGCTTGTAACAGGGTCTTGGTACGCTTGGGGATGTGTAGGGAGAGGGCCTCGGATTTTGATTGGTTGATTTTATATCCCGAGAGGTTGCCGTAGATAGTCAGCTCTCTAAATAGATTGGGAAGAGAGATGGTCGGGTTCGTCAATGTGAGGAGTATGTCGTCTGCGAATAGGGAGACAGTATAATGGGTGCGGTTAACGGTGATCCCGGAGATATCTGGGTTGGCCCTGATGCGGCACGCGAGGGGTTCGATTATCAGTGCGAAAATGAGGGGGGATAGCGGGCACTCTTGTCTAGTTCCATTAGAGATCTTAAAAGGATCCGACAATAGACCATTTGAGTGTACTGAAGCCGAGGGGTTATTGTATAGGGCTTGTATGGCCTGAAGGAATTTACCTCGAAAGCCATAGTGCTGCAGGGTTTGCAACATGAAAGGCCAGGAAACCCTGTCGAAGGCCTTCTCCGCGTCCAGAGCAAGCGCCAGGGATGGGATCTTGTGAAGGTTAATATAGTGAATAATGTCAATTGTGCGTCTGGTGTTATCAAGCGCTTGTCTGGTCGGGACAAAGCCCACCTGGTCAGGGTGAATCAGGGAGGGAAGAATAGGATTGAGCCGGTTAGCGAATATTTTGGCAAAAATTTTAAGGTCTGTATTCAGTAGCGAAATGGGCCGGTAGTTAGTAATTAGATGGGGATCTTTATTTGGTTTTGGGATTACAGTGATAGTAGCCTTGGTGGTTTGAGAGTGGAAGGGGGAGCCCTCCAATATTAGGTTAAATACCTTCGTGAGATGGGTGAGTAAGGAAGAGTGGAAGGTTTTGTAGTATGACATAGGAAAGCCGTCTGGGCCAGGAGCTTTAGACGGTTTCTGGAATTTAATAGCGAGAGCTATTTCTTCTTCTTCAGAAATAGGCCTGTCCAAGCCTGAGGAAGTCTCTGAGTCTAAGCGGGGCAGGTCGCACGATGTCAGGTAGTCAGAAGCAGGCAGGTAGGTCGGGTCAGGGTTGGGCGGTTGAACTGGGAGGTTGTAGAGTCGCTCGTAGTAAGATTTAAAAAGGGAGTTAATAGTGGAAGGATTATATTGGAGTGAGTCATTGTTATCCTTGATAGCCGATATGGCATATTGCGCTTTCCGAGCCCTCAGTCTGTTGGCTAATAAAGTGTCAGCTTTGTTGCTCTTTTCGTAGAATCTTTGTTTCAGCCAGCGTAGTGAGTACTCAGTTTTTTCGGCTAACAAAGCGTTTAAGGCCGCTCTAGCAGTGGTAAGTTGTGCATATAGAGGGCGGGAGGGCCGTTGTTTGTGTTGGGTTTCCAGATTGTGGACCTCTTCCGTGAGGGAGGCCAATTTTTGTTTATGTTCCTTGTTTCTGTGTGATGCGCAACTAATGACATAGCCTCTGATAACAGCCTTGTGTGCCTCCCATATCAATGGGGTACAAAAGGAGTCAGTAATGTTTAAAGTGAAGTAGTCTTCAAGAGCAAGTTTGATTTTTTCCTGGAATTGAGGAATTTTCAGCAGCGTCTCGTTTAAACGCCAAGTAGGTCGGGATGTCGGGGTGTCAAGGAAATCAAAGGTGGCGGTGACAATGGAGTGGTCTGACCACGAGTTAGGGATGATGGACGAGTCAGATATGTGTTTGGAGGCCAGGGTACTGCAGAAGAAGAGATCGATGCGGGAGTAAGATTGGTGTGGGATCGAAAAGAAAGTGTAATCTTTGGATGTGGGGTTGAGGGCCCGCCATACGTCGATGAGACCGGATTCCCGTGTGTGCTTGTTTAAAGCTCGGGATGAGGAGACGCGGTGTAGGCGTGATTGGTGAGTAGATTTATCTATTTGGGAATCCGGGACAGTATTAAAATCCCCACCTAGTATTAAATAGCCTTTTCTGACTCTGGACAGTGTGGAGAAGAAGGAGTTGAAGAAGGACGCTTGCCCAGAGTTAGGGGCGTACACAGTGGCTATTGTGCATTCTAAGTGACCGAGTCTACCCGTTAAAATGATAAACCGCCCGTCTTTATCCATGTGTGAGGAACCCAAAACAAACGGAATTTTAGAGTTTATCACTATGGCCACCCCATTATGTTTGGATTGGCTCGAGGAGTAAAAAGCCATCGGGTAACGTTTGGAGGTGAGGGTCGGGTGTGATTGGGATTTGAAATGAGTCTCCTGGATGAATACTAGTCCCGCCTTAAGGGTACGGAGGGATCGAAACAAGGAGGAGCGTTTCTGGGGGGTATTGAGGCCCTTGACGTTCAGGGACGCTAGCAACAGAGGCATTGCGAGTTGCGATTAAGAGGAGGAGGAGAAAGGGAAAGAAGAGGAAGAGGAAGAGAGAGAGAGAGAGGAAAAAAAAAGGAGTAAAAACGAAAGGGGGGGGTGAGGAGAGAGCAAGTGAAGGGTCCCGGCCCGTCGGAGGAAATAGAGGAGTTAGAGGTAATGATCCAGAAGAGGGTAGTAGAAAGGGGGGGGGGGGGAATCCGCACTAAGGTTCCTCACGGCCAGCGAGGAGGAACCAGCACAGAAAGTAGGACCGACTGGTCCAAAGTGGGGAAGCAATGGGTGATAACCGTACTCCCTCCAAGGGGATAAGGTGAAGGAGGAGTGTGTTTACAGGTGAGAGTTCAGCAATATGAACTCGTGGGTTATATAGAATGAATGAGGGATCATGGCCCTCCAGTGGTGGGGTTTTCAGCAAGTGAGCTAACAGTGGCCTTAGAATAAAAAGCATCAGAGAGAAGTGACATGGAATAAACATATGAGCAATAAAAAACATAGCATTAACATTGGTGACGTATAAGCAGAGCAAACAAGGTAGGTTCGTGAACAACAACCAGTGCACTAGGAGCTCAAACATATTATCAAAGAGATCGGTTCGCACCCTATCGAGGTGCTCCGAGTCATACGCCCAAATATTGCTAACATGACCAAGGCATTGGCTTAAAAGTAAATATGAAAACAGGGCGGGGAGGGTCCTGTAACAAATTTGTAGCTATACCGGTGCACTAAACATCGTTGAAGAGCTAGATGGTTGCTAAATAAAAAAATAAAAAAAAATAAAAAAAAAAAAAGGAAGGGGGGGGGGGGTAGCAGCAGAGCTATACAATGCTTTAAACATGGAAGACATTAAAAAAAAAAAAAAAAAATTGGAAAAAAGAGAAAAAATAAATAAATACATACTTTAGCAACCAGTATATAATATTCGCAATAAACATCAACTAGCCGAGTGGACTGGAGCAAATAGAGCCAAGACCCAAGTGGGCCAAGGTACTTCTACCAAACTAAAAGTATAGGCAGCATTGGGAGTGAGGGTAGTTAGGTGGTCTGGTGATTGGAGGCTGCCGTCGGTACTGAGTCAGAGTCTTCTAGGTGTGACAGGAAGTCCCTACCCTCTCTCGGGTCTCTGACGATCAGTGTTTTTCCATTGAAGTCGACCAGTAGCTTGAAGGGGAACCCCCAGCGATATCGAATTCCCCGCGTGCGAAGTGCGGAAGTCAGATCCCTAAGCTCTCTCCTTTTAAGTAGCGTGGAGGGAGCCAAGTCTTGAAAGAATTGTAGCTTAGCATTTTCGAATAGGATGTATGGCTTGCTCCGGGTCGGATTAAGAACCAGTTCTTTATCTTTAAAGTTGAGAAAGCGCAAAATTACATCTCTGGGGGGATCACCATCAAGTGGTTTGGGTCGGAGAGCTCTGTGGGCTCTTTCTAGTGGTAGCTCACGGGAACCCAAGGTCGGCACTACTGTGGAGAATAGCTTGTGTAGGTATGCTTCAAGATTTGCGGGAAGAACTGATTCCGGGACATTCCGTATGCAGAGATTATTTCTCCTTTTGCGATTCTCCAGGTCCTCGTTCTTGTCGCGTAGTTCCGAGATGTCCCGGATAAGATGGTCGATGTCTATGATGGTCTCTCTCTGCTCTTTGTGAAGAGTGTCTTGTCGGGATTCAAGTTTGGAGGTTCTAGAGGACAGAGACGTTATGTCCGACTTGATGGTGGCAACCACGTTGTCCAGTTTGGACTCCAGTGATTCCTTGAAGTCCATGATGAGCGATTTCAGAGCAAGG
This sequence comes from Pseudophryne corroboree, assembly GCF_028390025.1. Lineage (NCBI taxonomy): Eukaryota > Metazoa > Chordata > Amphibia > Anura > Myobatrachidae > Pseudophryne > Pseudophryne corroboree. The sequence continues at coordinate 89,939,987 of NC_086448.1, forward strand.
ATGTCCTCCTTGGTTGATAGAGCGGGGGATGAGGACGAGTCTTCCTTGTCGGACACCGAGAGGCTAGGAGAAGGGGGACCAGAGAGCGAGGACTGTTTGTCGTTTTTGTCGGCCCTGGTAAAATGTTGGGATATGTCCGTCCCTGCCCGCTTTCTAATGGAGGCGGCAGACTTAGCCATGGTGGCAGCCCAGCATATTGAGTCGGGATGGGTCAGATAAAGTGTCCGAGCGGTCTGTGGAGGTATGCAAGCGAGAAGGCCTGAGAATGAACCACTGGAGGGCTAGAATACGGTATGTTCAGTGGTGCATGGGGTCTGTCGGCAGTAGTGTAGAAGAAGAATCACAAAGTGTAGAACGGTGCACAGTGGGTTGTGGCAGGAGGTAGATTAGCAGTAGATAGGGCTGGAGGTGCAGACTCTTAATTATAGAATTAGGAAGCAATCAAAGTTCCAGTAGCAGGTAATTATAAGCCAGTTTTGCGGGACGTGGGGGAGGGGGTTCAAGATCGGGAGCGGGGGCCGCTGAGTGGTTCCACTTCGTCACAGTGCACTGCGGCCTGTGGCCGTGCACTCAGCATACAGTGGCGGGGGGCCGTGAGGTCGTGGTTGCAGTGTTCTCACTCACAGGGCCAGGCCACAAAAGGGGTGAGAGGGGTGCAGCAGGTGGTGGGGAAAAGAGTCCAGAGTCAGGGACGCAGTGTGGCCTCTCCTCACCTTGTGTTGTTGTGGCCTCCTATAGCGTCCAGCTCAGCGGGGAGCTTCAACAGCAGGGGCTTCAGTGGTAGCGAGCCCGGAGCAGCGCCGGGGTCTCAGGAGGCTGAAGATGACTGCCGCCCGTCGGGATCCGGTGGCCGCCGTCCCCGCAGCGTCCGGTGGAGGGGAGGCGAGTTGGGGGAACCTGCGCCAATCCGCAAGTCCCCCAGCAAGGACACCCGCAGCAGGAGCGTGGGGGGGGATCGCGGCAGGCGAGGTCCGCGGTTCAGCAGCTAGGCGTCCCCGGCAGCAGGCGGCACCCGAGGGTGCGGTCTTGGGGGGGCAGGTGGGCCGCAATCCGCGGGAGCTCCAGGAGTGCTCCCCGATTCCGCGGGCTTCACACGACAGCAGGTGGAGGGGCAGGAGGGCGAGGAGTCTCAAAGAGTGGAGCACAGGCAGTCCCAGCTTTGTCTTTTTTTTTTTTTTTTTTCCCCTTTCCTCCTCTTCCTTTCCTTTCTCCCCCCCTGAGGTTGTTCCCCGCTGGAACAGTAAGCTGGCTCCTTTTCTAACACGAGAGGGACAGCACAGTATGGGGAAGCTTATTTTGCCCCCTCCAAGATGGCCGCCGTCAGTACTGTGTGGTGTCCCTCCACACTCCAGCGAATGTCACCGGCCCTTATATGTGGGGGTAGGGACTGGCCGTCACCCCCACAATCTTCATTAATACCCCCCTGTCGGTTGTGTGCGGCAGGCGGGCCGCTAGTGGAGGCGCAGCACTCGCGCTGCACTCACCTCCACAACCAAGATGGCCGCCGCCACCGGACCACCGCCGCTCAGCTCAGCTCCGGGCCCGCAGCTCCAGGGGCTTCTCTCACCGCTTCCGATGCTCGGCCGGGTCCCCCCAGGTATGAGAGGAGAGGTGGGGCAGGTTGTACTGCAGCGCGCGGCGCCCGGTTTTCGTCCGATCTCGGACGGGTGGGGGTCCAAATCGAGGCCCCGGCTGCAGCACGAGGGGAAGGCCGCATCCTGCAAGCACAGGACAAGCCTGTGCTCCGGCTCCGCAGCTCACCCCCAGCGTCCACAGAGTAGCAAGGGCTGCAATGGGAAGCTGCAGGAGGGGGACACACCAGGTTAGGTCGCCAAAAAGGGGGTAAAAGGGCTCAATCGGGCAGGAGCTCCCCTGGGACACAACCTTTCAGTCAGGAAGCAAGCCACACCCCCGAACTTCACCCTTTTTACACGGGTCCGAGCCATACTCGGATTCTCCCGTATGGCTCGGTTAACCCGAGCGCGCCCGAACATCATCATCCCGCTGTCGGATTCTCGCGAGATTCGGATTCTATATAAGCAGCCGCGCATCGCCGCCATTTTCACTCGTGCATTGGAAATGTTAGGGAGAGGACGTGGCTGGCGTCCTCTCCGTTATTGTTGAACTTGATTGTGCACTATTGCTTAATTGTGGGGAGGGCTGGGGAGCAGCTGTATAATATAGGAGGAGTACAGTGCAGAGTTTTGCTGATCAGTGACCACCAGTTATCCGTTCCCTGCCTGAAAAAAACGCTCCATATCTGTGCTCAGTGTGCTGCATATATCTGTGCTCACACTGCTTAATTGTGGGGACTGGGGAGCAGCTGTATTATATAGCAGGAGTACAGTGCAGAGTTTTGCTGACAGTGACCACCAGTATACGTTGTCTGCCTGAAAAACACTCCATATCTGTGCTCAGTGTGCTGCTTTATTGTGGGGACTGGGGACCACCAGTATAATATTATATAGGAGGAGTACAGTGCAGAGTTTTGCTGACCAGTGAGCACCAGTATATCATATATAGCATTACGGTACAGTAGGCCACTGCTGTACCTACCTCTGTGTCGTCATTAAGTATACTATCCATCTAGAGCCTATACCTGTGGTGCAATTTAGTTTTGCAGTTTGCTGACACAGTGACCACCAGTATACTATATATAGCAGTACGGTACGGAAGGCCACTGCTGTACCTACCTCTGTGTCATCATTAAGTATACTATCCATCTACATTCTATACCTGTGGTGCATTTTAGTTTTGCAGTTTGCTAACACAGTGACCACCAGTATACTATATATAGCAGTACGGTACGGAAGGCCACTGCTGTACCTACCTCTGTGTCGTCATTAAGTATACTATCCATCTACATTCTATACCTGTGGTGCATTTTAGTTTTGCAGATTGCTGACAGTGACCACCAGTATATATAGCAGTACGGTACGGAAGGCCACTGCTCTACCTACCTCTGTGTCGTCAAGTATACTATCCATCCATACCTGTGGTGCATTTCAGTTGTGCGCAGTATATATAGTAGTAGGCCATTGCTATTGATAGTTACTGGCATATAATTCCACACATTAAAAAATGGAGAACAAAAATGTGGAGGTTAAAATAGGGAAAGATCAAGATCCACTTCCACCTCGTGCTGAAGCAGCTGCCACTAGCCATGGCCGAGACGATGAAATGCCATCAACGTCGTCTGCCAAGGCCGATGCCCAATGTCATAGTAGAGAGCATGTAAAATCCAAAAAACAAAAGCCTTGGCAGCCTGGGCGGTGAGAAACGTGGTTCCGGTATCCACCGTTAATTCAGAGGCAACTAGAGACTTGATTGAGGTACTGTGTCCCCGGTACCAAATACCATCTAGGTTCCATTTCTCTAGGCAGGCGATACCGAAAATGTACACAGACCTCAGAAAAAGACTCACCAGTGTCCTAAAAAATGCAGTTGTACCCAATGTCCACTTAACCACGGACATGTGGACAAGTGGAGCAGGGCAGACGCAGGACTATATGACTGTGACAGCCCACTGGGTAGATGTATTGCCTCCCGCAGCAAGAACAGCAGCGGCGGCACCAGTAGCAGCATCTCGCAAACGCCAACTCGTTCCTAGGCAGGCTACGCTTTGTATCACCGCTTTCCTGAAGAGGCACACAGCTGACAACCTCTTACGGAAACTGAGGAAGATCATCGCAGAATGGCTTACCCCAAATGGACTCTCCTGGGGATTTGTGACATCGGACAACACCAGCAATATTGTGCGTGCATTACATCTGGGCAAATTCCAGCACGTCCCATGTTTTGCACATACATTGAATTTGGTGGTGCAGAATTATTTAAAAAACGACAGGGGCGTGCAAGAGATGCTGTCGGTGGCCCGAAGAATTGCAGGCCACTTTCGGCATTCAGCCACCGCGTACAGAAGACTGGAGCACCACCAAAAACACCTGAACCTGCCCTGCCATCATCTGAAGCAAGAGGTGGTAACGAGGTGGAATTCAACCCTCTATATGCTTCAGAGGATGGAGGAGCAGCAAAAGGCCATTCAAGCCTATACATCTGCCCACGATATAGGCAGAGGAGGGGGAATGCACCTGACTCAAGCGCAGTGGAGAATGATTTCAACGTTGTGCAAGGTTCTGCAACCCTTTGAACCTGCCACACGTGAAGTCAGTTCAGACACTGCCAGCCTGAGTCAGGTCATTCCCCTCATCAGGCTTTTGCAGAAGAAGCTGGAGACATTGAAGGAGGAGCTAAAACAGAGCGATTCCGCTATGCATGTGGGACTTGTGGATGGAGCCCTTAATTCGCTTAACCAGGATTCACGGGTGGTCAATCTGTTGAAATCAGAGCACTACATTTTGGCCACCGTGCTCGATCCTAGATTTAAAACCTACGTTGTATCTCTCTTTCCGGCAGACACAAGTCTGCAGAGGTTCAAAGACCTGCTGGTGAGAAAATTGTCAAGTCAAGCGGAACGTGACCCGTCAACATCTCCTCCTTCACATTCTCCCGCAACTGGGGGTGCGAGGAAAAGGCTAAGAATTCCGGGCCCACCCGCTGGCGGTGATGCAGGGCAGTCTGGAGCGAGTGCTGACATCTGGTCTGGACTGAAGGACCTGCCAACGATTACTGACATGTCGTCTACTGTCACTTCATATGATTCTCTCACCATTGAAAGAATGGTGGAGGATTATATGAGTGACCGCATCCAAGTAGGCACGTCAGACAGTCCGTACGTATACTGGCAGGAAAAAGAGGCAATTTGGAGGCCCTTGCACAAACTGGCTTTATTCTACCTAAGTTGCCCTCCCTCCAGTGTGTACTCCGAAAGAGTGTTTAGTGCAGCCGCTCACCTTGTCAGCAATCGGCGTACGAGGTTACTTCCAGAAAATGTGGAGAAGATGATGTTCATCAAAATGAATTATAATCAATTCCTCCGTGGAGACATTCACCAGCAGCAATTGCCTCCACAAAGTACACAGGGACCTGAGATGGTGGATTCCAGTGGGGACGAATTAATAATCTGCGAGGAGGGGGATGTACACAGTGAAAGGGGTGAGGAATCGGAAGATGATGATGAGGTGGACATCTTGCCTCTGTAGAGCCAGTTTGTGCAAGGAGAGATTGATTGCTTCTTTTTTCTCTAACGTCCTAGTGGATGCTGGGAACTCCGTAAGGACCATGGGGAATAGCGGGCTCCGAAGGAGGCTGGGCACTCTAGAAAGATCTTAGACTACCTGGTGTGCACTGGCTCCTCCCACTATGACCCTCCTCCAAGCCTCAGTTAGATTTCGTGCCCGGCCGAGGTTGGATGCACACTAGGGGCTCTCCTGAGCTCTTAGAAAGTTATAGTCTTAGAATTTGTTTTTTTCAGTGAGACCTGCTGGCAACAGGCTCACTGCAGCGAGGGACTAAGGGGAGAAGAAGCAAACTCGCCTGCTTGCAGCCGGATTGGGCTTCTTAGGCTACTGGACACCATTAGCTCCAGAGGGATCGACCGCAGGCCCAGCCTTGATGTTCGGTCCCGGAGCCGCGCCGCCGTCCCCCTTACAGAGCCAGAAGCAGGAAGATGGTCCGGAAAATCGGCGGCATGAAGACATCCTGTCTTCACCAAGGTAGCGCACAGCACTGCAGCTGTGCGCCATTGCTCCTCATACACACTTCACACTCCGGTCACTGAGGGTGCAGGGCGCTGGGGGGGGGCGCCCTGAGGCAGCAATAAAAACACCTTGGCTGGCTAAAATACCTCAATATATAGCCCCTGGGGCTATATATGAGGTAAATACCCCTGCCAGAATCCCCAAAAAAGCGGGAGAATAGGCCGCGAAAAAGGGGCGGAGCCTATCTCCTCAGCACACTGGCGCCATTTTTCCCTCACAGCTCGGCTGGAAGGAAGCTCCCTGGCTCTTCCCTGCATTTCTACAGTACAGTAAGAGGGAAAAGAGAGGGGGGGCACTAAATTGGCACTGTATACAGTATAAGCAGCTATTAGGGACATAACTCAGTTAGTCCCTGTATATATATAGCGCTCTGGTGTGTGCTGGCATACTCTTACTCTGTCCCCCCAAAGGGCTTTTGTGGGTCCTGTCCTCTATTTGAGCATTCCCTGTGTGTGTGGAGTGTGTCGGTACGGCTGTGTCGACATCTTTGAGGAGGATAATGATGTGGAGGGGGAGCAGATGCCTTTAGCAGAGATGTCACCCCCTGCGGGGCAGACACCTGAGTGGATGGTATTATGGCAAGAAATGAGTGCACGTATAGACTCCTTACATAAAAAATTTGACGACATGCCGACTGTGGGACAGCCGAGTCTTCAGCTCGTGCCTGTCCAAGGGTCTCAAAAGTCATCAGGGGCTCTAAAACGCCCGTTATCTCAGGTGGCACAAGTAGATGTCGACACGGATACTGACGCCAGTGTCGACGACGATGAGTCAAATTTAATGCCCGTTAAGGCCATTCGCTGCATGATTGAGGCAATGAAAGAGGTGTTAAATATTTCTGATTTACATCCAGGTACCACAAAAAAGGGTATTATGTTTGGGGAGAAAAAACTACCTGTAGTTTTTCCCCCGTCAGATGAATTAAATGAAGTGTGTGAAGAAGCGTGGGCTTCCCCTGATAAGAAATTGGTGATTCCTAAGAAATTACTAATGGCGTTCCCTTTCCCGCCAGAGGATAGGTTACGTTGGGAAACACCCCCGAGGTTGGATAAAGCGCTCACACGTTTGTCAAAAAAGGTGGCACTACCGTCCCAGGATACGGCCGCCCTTAAGGAACCTGCTGATAGAAGGCAGGAGGCGATCCTGAAGTCTGTATATACACACTCAGGCATTATACTCAGACCAGCAATTGCGTCAGCTTGGATGTGCAGTGCTGCCGCTGCATGGTCAGATAACCTGTCAGAAAATATTGACACACTAGACAGAGACACGATCCTGTTAACAATTGACCATATAAAAGACTCAGTCTTATACATGAGAGATGCACAGAGGGAAATCTGCCGGCTGGCATCTAAAGTAAGTGCACTATCTATCTCTGCTAGGAGATGCTTATGGACTCGCCAGTGGACTGGAGATGCAGATTCCAAAAGGCACATGGAAGTTTTGCCTTATAAAGGGGAGGAATTATTTGGGGATGGTCTCTCCGACCTAGTTTCCACAGCAACTAGAGATGAGCGCCGGAAATTTTTCGGGTTTTGTGTTTTGGTTTTGGGTTCGGTTCCGCGGCCGTGTTTTGGGTTCGACCGCGTTTTGGCAAAACCTCACCGAATTTTTTTTGTCGGATTCGGGTGTGTTTTGGATTCGGGTGTTTTTTTAAAAAAACCCTAAAAAACAGCTTAAATCATAGAATTTGGGGGTAATTTTGATCCCAAAGTATTATTAACCTCAAAAAACATAATTTACACTCATTTTCAGCCTATTCTGAACACATCACACCTCACAATATTATTTTTAGTCCTAAAATTTGCACCGAGGTCGCTGTGTGAGTAAGATAAGCGACCCTAGTGGCCGACACAAACACCGGGCCCATCTAGGAGTGGCACTGCAGTGTCACGCAGGATGGCCCTTCCAAAAAACCCTCCCCAAACAGCACATGACGCAAAGAAAAAAAGAGGCGCAATGAGGTAGCTGACTGTGTGAGTAAGATTAGCGACCCTAGTGGCCGACACAAACACCGGGCACATCTAGGAGTGGCACTGCAGTGTCACGCAGGATGTCCCTTCCAAAAAACCCTCCCCAAACAGCACATGACGCAAAGAAAAAAAGAGGCGCAATGAGGTAGCTGTGTGAGTAAGATTAGCGACCCTAGTGGCCGACACAAACACCGGGCCCATCTAGGAGTGGCACTGCAGTGTCACGCAGGATGTCCCTTCCAAAAAACCCTCCCCAATCAGCACATGATGCAAAGAAAAAGAAAAGAAAAAAGAGGTGCAAGATGGAATTATCCTTGGGCCCTCCCACCCACCCTTATGTTGTATAAACAAAACAGGACATGCACACTTTAACCAACCCATCATTTCAGTGACAGGGTCTGCCACACGACTGTGACTGATATGACGGGTTGGTTTGGACCCCCCCCAAAAAAGAAGCAATTAATCTCTCCTTGCACAAACTGGCTCTACAGAGGCAAGATGTCCACCTCATCTTCACCCTCCGATATATCACCGTGTACATCCCCCTCCTCACAGATTATCAATTCGTCCCCACTGGAATCCACCATCTCAGCTCCCTGTGTACTTTGTGGAGGCAATTGCTGCTGGTCAATGTCTCCGCGGAGGAATTGATTATAATTCATTTTAATGAACATCATCTTCTCCACATTTTCTGGATGTAACCTCGTACGCCGATTGCTGACAAGGTGAGCGGCGGCACTAAACACTCTTTCGGAGTACACACTTGTGGGAGGGCAACTTAGGTAGAATAAAGCCAGTTTGTGCAAGGGCCTCCAAATTGCCTCTTTTTCCTGCCAGTATAAGTACGGACTGTGTGACGTGCCTACTTGGATGCGGTCACTCATATAATCCTCCACCATTCTATCAATGTTGAGAGAATCATATGCAGTGACAGTAGACGACATGTCCGTAATCGTTGTCAGGTCCTTCAGTCCGGACCAGATGTCAGCATCAGCAGTCGCTCCAGACTGCCCTGCATCACCGCCAGCGGGTGGGCTCGGAATTCTGAGCCTTTTCCTCGCACCCCCAGTTGCGGGAGAATGTGAAGGAGGAGATGTTGACAGGTCGCGTTCCGCTTGACTTGACAATTTTGTCACCAGCAGGTCTTTCAACCCCAGCAGACCTGTGTCTGCCGGAAAGAGAGATCCAAGGTAGGCTTTAAATCTAGGATCGAGCACGGTGGCCAAAATGTAGTGCTCTGATTTCAACAGATTGACCACCCGTGAATCCTTGTTAAGCGAATTAAGGGCTGCATCCACAAGTCCCACATGCCTAGCGGAATCGCTCCGTGTTAGCTCCTTCTTCAATGCCTCCAGCTTCTTCTGCAAAAGCCTGATGAGGGGAATGACCTGACTCAGGCTGGCAGTGTCTGAACTGACTTCACGTGTGGCAAGTTCAAAGGGCATCAGAACCTTGCACAACGTTGAAATCATTCTCCACTGCACTTGAGACAGGTGCATTCCATCTCCTATATCGTGCTCAATTGTATAGGCTTGAATGGCCTTTTGCTGCTCCTCCAACCTCTGAAGCATATAGAGGGTTGAATTCCACCTCGTTACCACTTCTTGCTTCAGATGATGGCAGGGCAGGTTCAGTAGTTTTTGGTGGTGCTCCAGTCTTCTGTACGTGGTGCCTGTACGCCGAAAGTGTCCCGCAATTTTTCTGGCCACCGACAGCATCTCTTGCACGCCCCTGTCGTTTTTTAAAAAATTCTGCACCACCAAATTCAAGGTATGTGCAAAACATGGGACGTGCTGGAATTTGCCCATATTTAATGCACACACAATATTGCTGGCGTTGTCCGATGCCACAAATCCACAGGAGAGTCCAATTGGGGTAAGCCATTCCGCGATGATCTTCCTCAGTTGCCGTAAGAGGTTTTCAGCTGTGTGCGTATTCTGGAAAGCGGTGATACAAAGCGTAGCCTGCCTAGGAAAGAGTTGGCGTTTGCGAGATGCTGCTACTGGTGCCGCCGCTGCTGTTCTTGCGGCGGGAGTCCATACATCTACCCAGTGGGCTGTCACAGTCATATAGTCCTGACCCTGCCCTGCTCCACTTGTCCACATGTCCGTGGTTAAGTGGACATTGGGTACAACTGCATTTTTTAGGAGACTGGTGAGTCTTTTTCTGACGTCCGTGTACATTCTCGGTATCGCCTGCCTAGAGAAGTGGAACCTAGATGGTATTTGGTAACGGGGGCACACTGCCTCAATAAATTGTCTAGTTCCCTGTGAACTAACGGCGGATACCGGACGCACGTCTAACACCAACATAGTTGTCAAGGACTCAGTTATCCGCTTTGCAGTAGGATGACTGCTGTGATATTTCATCTTCCTCGCAAAGGACTGTTGAACAGTCAATTGCTTACTGGAAGTAGTACAAGTGGGCTTACGACTTCCCCTCTGGGATGACCATCGACTCCCAGCGGCAACAACAGCAGCGCCAGCAGCAGTAGGCGTTACACGCAAGGATGCATCGGAGGAATCCCAGGCAGGAGAGGACTCGTCAGACTTGCCAGTGACATGGCCTGCAGGACTATTGGCATTCCTGGGGAAGGAGGAAATTGACACTGAGGGAGTTGGTGGGGTGGTTTGCGTGAGCTTGGTTACAAGAGGAAGGGATTTACTGGTCAGTGGACTGCTTCCGCTGTCACCCAAAGTTTTTGAACTTGTCACTGACTTATTATGAATGCGCTGCAGGTGACGTATAAGGGAGGATGTTCCGAGGTGGTTAACGTCCTTACCCCTACTTATTACAGCTTGACAAAGGGAACACACGGCTTGACACCTGTTGTCCGCATTTCTGGTGAAATACCTCCACACCGAAGAGCTGATTTTTTTGGTATTTTCACCTGGCATGTCAACGGCCATATTCCTCCCACGGACAACAGGTGTCTCCCCGGGTGCCTGACTTAAACAAACCACCTCACCATCAGAATCCTCCTGGTCAATTTCCTCCCCAGCGCCAGCAACACCCATATCCTCCTCATCCTGGTGTACTTCAACACTGACATCTTCAATCTGACTATCAGGAACTGGACTGCGGGTGCTCCTTCCAGCACTTGCAGGGGGCATGCAAATAGTGGAAGGCGCATGCTCTTCACGTCCAGTGTTGGGAAGGTCAGGCATCGCAAACGACACAATTGGACTCTCCTTGTGGATTTGGGATTTCAAAGAACGCACAGTTCTTTGCGGTGCTTTTGCCAGCTTGAGTCTTTTCAGTTTTCTAGCGAGAGGCTGAGTGCTTCCATCCTCATGTGAAGCTGAACCACTAGCCATGAACATAGGCCAGGGCCTCAGCCGTTCCTTGCCACTCCGTGTGGTAAATGGCATATTGGCAAGTTTACGCTTCTCCTCCGACAATTTTATTTTAGGTTTTGGAGTCCTTTTTTTTCTGATATTTGGTGTTTTGGATTTGACATGCTCTGTACTATGACATTGGGCATCGGCCTTGGCAGACGACGTTGCTGGCATTTCATCGTCTCGGCCATGACTAGTGGCAGCAGCTTCAGCACGAGGTGGAAGTGGATCTTGATCTTTCCCTAATTTTGGAACCTCAACTTTTTTGTTCTCCATATTTTATAGGCAGAACTAAAAGGCACCTCAGGTAAACAATGGAGATGGATGGATTGGATACTAGTATACAATTATGGACGGACTGCCACGGTTAGGTGGTATAAAAAAACCACGGTTAGGTGGTATATATTATAATAATAATACAATTATGGATGGACGGACTGCCTGCCGACTGCCGACACAGAGGTAGCCACAGCCGTGAACTACCGCACTGTACACTGGTTGATAAAGAGATAGTAGTATACTCGTAACAACTAGTATGACACTATGACGACGGTATAAAGAATGAAAAAAAAACCACGGTTAGGTGGTATATATTATAATAATAATACAATTATGGATGGACGGACTGCCTGCCGACTGCCGACACAGAGGTAGCCACAGCCGTGAACTACCGCACTGTACACTGGTTGATAAAGAGATAGTAGTATACTCGTAACAACTAGTATGACACTATGACGACGGTATAAAGAATGAAAAAAAAACCACGGTTAGGTGGTATATATTATAATAATAATACAATTATGGATGGACGGACTGCCTGCCGACTGCCGACACAGAGGTAGCCACAGCCGTGAACTACCGCACTGTACACTGGTTGATAAAGAGATAGTAGTATACTCGTAACAACTAGTATGACACTATGACGACGGTATAAAGAATGAAAAAAAAACCACGGTTAGGTGGTATATATTATAATAATAATACAATTATGGATGGACGGACTGCCTGCCGACTGCCGACACAGAGGTAGCCACAGCCGTGAACTACCGCACTGTACACTGGTTGATAAAGAGATAGTAGTATACTCGTAACAACTAGTATGACACTATGACGACGGTATAAAGAATGAAAAAAAAACCACAGTTAGGTGGTATATATTATAATAATAATACAATTATGGATGGACGGACTGCCTGCCGACTGCCGACACAGAGGTAGCCACAGCCGTGAACTACCGCACTGTACACTGGTTGATAAAGAGATAGTAGTATACTCGTAACAACTAGTATGACACTATGACGGTATAAAGAATGAAAAAAAAACCACGGTTAGGTGGTATATATTATAATAATAATACAATTATGGATGGACGGACTGCCTGCCGACTGCCGACACAGAGGTAGCCACAGCCGTGAACTACCGCACTGTACACTGGTTGATAAAGAGATAGTAGTATACTCGTAACAATTAGGATGACACTATGACGGTATAAAGAATGAAAAAAAAACCACGGTTAGGTGGTAGGTATATAATAATAAATAATACAATTCTGGTCGGACGGACTGCCTGCCGTGTGCCGACACAGAGGTAGCCACAGCCGTGAACTACCGCACTGTACACTGGTTGATAAAGAGATAGTAGTATACTCGTAACAATTAGGATGACACTATGACGGTATAAAGAATGAAAAAAAAACCACGGTTAGGTGGTAGGTATATAATAATAAATAATACAATTCTGGTCGGACGGACTGCCTGCCGTGTGCCGACACAGAGGTAGCCACAGCCGTGAACTACCGCACTGTACACTGGTTGATAAAGAGATAGTAGTATACTCGTAACAATTAGGATGACACTATGACGGTATAAAGAATGAAAAAAAAACCACGGTTAGGTGGTAGGTATATAATAATAAATAATACAATTCTGGTCGGACGGACTGCCTGCCGTGTGCCGACACAGAGGTAGCCACAGCCGTGAACTACCGCACTGTACACTGGTTGATAAAGAGATAGTAGTATACTCGTAACAATTAGGATGACACTATGACGGTATAAAGAATGAAAAAAAAACCACGGTTAGGTGGTAGGTATATAATAATAAATAATACAATTCTGGTCGGACGGACTGCCTGCCGTGTGCCGACACAGAGGTAGCCACAGCCGTGAACTACCGCACTGTACACTGGTTGATAAAGAGATAGTAGTATACTCGTAACAATTAGGATGACACTATGACGGTATAAAGAATGAAAAAAAAACCACGGTTAGGTGGTAGGTATATAATAATAAATAATACAATTCTGGTCGGACGGACTGCCTGCCGTGTGCCGACACAGAGGTAGCCACAGCCGTGAACTACCGCACTGTACTGTGTCTGCTGCTAATATAGACTGGTTGATATTTAAAGAGATATTAGTAGTATACAACAATACTATACTGGTGGTCAGGCACTGGTCACCACTCCTGCAGCAAAAGTGTGCACTGTTAATTAATATAATTGTACTCCTGGCTCCTGCTAACAACCTGCAGTGCTCCCCAGTCTCCCCCACAATTAATTATAAGCTTTTAATTTATACATTGATGACTGTGCAGCACACTGGGCTGAGCTGAGTGCACACAGACTGAGTCACACTGTGTGACTGACTGTGCTGTGTATCGTTTTTTTTTTCAGGCAGAGAACGGATATAGCAGAGAGAAGTGAACGGATATATTATATTAAATAAAAGTTAACTAGCAACTGCACTGGTCACTGACTGTGGTAAACTAACTCTGTCTGCGACTCTGCACAATCTCTCTCTATCTAATCTATCTATCTCTATTCTAATGGAGAGGACGCCAGACACGTCCTCTCCCTATCAATCTCAATGCACGAGTGAAAATGGCGGCGACGCGCGGCTCCTTATATAGAATCCGAGTCTCGCAATAGAATCCGAGCCTCGCGAGAATCCGACAGCGTCATGATGACGTTCGGGCGCGCTCGGGTTAACCGAGCAAGGCGGGAAGATCCGAGTCGCTCGGACCCGTGGGAAAAAAAAGTGAAGTTCGTGCGGGTTCGGATTCAAAGAAACCGAACCCGCTCATCTCTAACAGCAACGTCTGGGAAGTCAGCATTTTTACCCCATGTCCCCTCACAGCCTAAGAAGGCGCCATTTTCTCAGGTTCAGTCCTTTCGATCCCAGAAAAACAAGCGGGGAAAAGGAGGGTCTTTTCTGTCAAGAGGCAGAGGCAGGGGAAAAAGGCTGCAGCAAACAGCAGGTTCCCAGGAACAAAAGTCCTCCCCCGCTTCCTCTTCCAAGTCCGCCGCATGACGGTGGGGCTTCACAAGCGGAGCCAGGTACGGTGGGGGCCCGCCTCAGGAATTTCAGCAATCAGTGGGTTCGCTCACAGGTGGATCCCTGGATCCTTCAAATAGTATCTCAGGGATACAGGCTGGAATTCGAGGCGATTCCACCCCGCCGTTTCCTAAAATCCGCCTTGCCGATTGCTCCCTCAGACAGGGAGGCAGTGCTAGCGGCAATTCACAAGCTGTATTCCCAGCAGGTGATAATCAAGGTACCCCTACTTCAACAAGGCCGGGGTTACTATTCCACACTATTTGTGGTACCGAAACCGGACGGTTCGGTGAGACCCATTCTAAATTTGAAGTCCTTGAACACATACATAAATAAATTCAAGTTCAAGATGGAATCGCTCAGGGCGGTTATTGCAAGCCTGGACGAGGGGGATTACATGGTATCCCTGGACATCAAGGATACTTACCTGCATGTCCCCATTTACAATTCTCACCAGGAGTACCTCAGATTTGTGGTACAGGATTGCCATTACCAATTCCAGACGCTGCCGTTTGGACTCTCCACGGCACCGAGGGTATTTACCAAGGTTATGGCGGAAATGATGATACTCCTTCGAAAAAAGGGAGTTTTAATTATCCCATACTTGGACGATCTCCTAATAAAGGCACGATCCAAGGAACAGTTGTTAGTGGGAGTAGCACTATCTCAGGAAGTGCTGAGCCAGCACGGTTGGATTCTGAATATCCCAAAGTCACAGCTGGTCCCCACGACACGTCTAATGTTCCTGGGAATGATTCTGGACACGGCCCAGAAAAAAGTGTTTCTCCCGGAGGAGAAAGCCAGGGAGTTGTCTTCTCTAGTCAGAGACCTCCTAAAACCAAAACAGGTATCGGTGCATCACTGCACGCAGGTCCTGGGAAAGATGGTAGCTTCTTACGAAGCAATTCCATTCGGCAGGTTCCATGCCAGAATCTTTCAGTGGAACCTGTTGGACAAGTGGTCCGGATCGCATCTTCAGATGCATCGTTTAATAACCCTGTCTCCACGAACCAGGGTGTCTCTTCTGTGGTAGCTGAACAGTGCTCATCTTCTGGAGGGCCGCAGATTCGGCATACAGGACTGGGTCCTGGTGACCACGGATGCCAGCCTACGAGGCTGGGGGGCAGTCACAAAGGGATGAAATTTCCAGGGACTATGGTCAAGTCAGGAGACTGCCCTTCACATAAATATTCTGGAACTAAGGGCCATTTACAGACACCGTGGGTGTACCGGTCAGTGTATGTGTTCCCTCCTCTACCTCTCATACCAAAGGTACTGAGAATAATAAGAAAGCGAGGAGTAAACACAATTCTCGTGGTTCCGGATTGGCCAAGAAGAGCGTGGTACCCGGAACTTCAAGAGATGATCTCAGAGGACCCTTGGTCCCTGCCGCTCAGACAGGACCTGCTACAGCAGGGCCCCTGTCTGTTCCAAGACTTACCGCGGCTGCGTTTGACGGCATGGCGGTTGAACGCCGGATCCTGAAGGAAAAGGGCATTCCGGAGGAAGTCATTCCTACGCTTATTAAAGCCAGGAAAGATGTTACGGCAAAACATTATCACCGCATATGGCGGAAATATGTTGCATGGTGCGAGGCCAAAAAGGCCCCAACAGAGGAATTTCAACTGGGTCGATTTCTGCATTTCCTGCAAGCAGGAGTGAATATGGGCCTAAAACTAGGCTCCATTAAAGTACAGATCTCGGCTCTGTCGATTTTCTTTCAAAAGGAACTAGCTTCAGTACCTGAAGTTCAGACATTTGTGAAGGGAGTGCTGCATATTCAGCCCCCATTTGTGCCTCCTGTGGCACCGTGGGATCTCAACGTGATGTTGAATTTCTTGAAATCACATTGGTTTGAGCCACTAAAAACCGTGGATCTGAAATATCTCACGTGGAAAGTGGTCATGTTATTGGCCCTGGCATCAGCCAGGCGAGTGTCAGAATTGGCGGCTTTATCATGTAAAAGCCCTTATCTGATTTTTCATATGGATAGGGCAGAATTGAGGACTCGTCCCCAGTTTCTCCCTAAGGTGGTGTCAGCGTTTCACCTGAACCAGCCTATTGTGGTGCCTGCGGCTACTAAGGATTTGGAGGACTCCAAGTTGCTAGACGTTGTCAGGGCCCTGAAAATATATGTTTCCAGGACGGCTGGAGTCAGAAAATCTGACTCGCTGTTTATCCTATATGCACCCAACAAGCTGGGTGCTCCTGCTTCTAAGCAGACTATTGCTCGTTGGATTTGTAGTACAATTCAGCTTGCACATACTGTGGCAGGCCTGCCACAGCCTAAATCTGTCAATGCCCATTCCACAAGGAAGGTGGGCTCATCTTGGGCTGCTGCCCGAGGGGTCTCGGCTTTACAACTTTGCCGAGCAGCTACTTGGTCAGGGGCAAACACGTTTGCAAAATTCTATAAATTTGATACCCTGGCTGAGGAGGACCTGGAGTTCTCTCATTCGGTGCTGCAGAGTCATCCGCACTCTCCCGCCCGTTTGGGAGCTTTGGTATAATCCCCATGGTCCTTACGGAGTTCCCAGCATCCACTAGGACGTTAGAGAAAATAAGAATTTACTCACCGGTAATTCTGTTTCTCATAGTCCGTAGTGGATGCTGGGCGCCCATCCCAAGTGCGGTCTATCTGCAATACTTGTACATAGTTATTGTTAACTAAATCGGGTTATTGTTGAGCCATCTGTTGAGAGGCTCTATCGTTTCATACTGTTAACTGTGTTTCATATCACGAGTTGTTCGGTGTGATTGGTGTGGCTGGTATGAGTCTTACCCGGGATTCAAAATCCTTCCTTATTGTGTACGCTCGTCCGGGCACAGTACCTAACTGAGGCTTGGAGGAGGGTCATAGTGGGAGGAGCCAGTGCACACCAGGTAGTCTAAGATCTTTCTAGAGTGCCCAGCCTCCTTCGGAGCCCGCTATTCCCCATGGTCCTTACGGAGTTCCCAGCATCCACTACGGACTATGAGAAACAGAATTACCGGTGAGTAAATTCTTATTTTTGGTGGGGGCCCAAACCAACCAGTCATTTCAGTCACAGTCGTGTGGCAGACCCTGTCGCTGAAATGATGGGTTCGTTAAAGTGTGCATGTCCTGTTTATACAACATAAGGGTGGGTGGGAGGGCCCAAGGACAATTCCATCTTGCACCTCTTTTTTCTTTATTTTTCTTTGCATCATGTGCTGTTTGGGGACAATTTTTTGGAAGTGCCATCCTGCCTGACACTGCAGTGCCACTCCTAGATGGGCCAGGTGTTTGTGTCGGCCACTTGTGTCGCTTAGCTTAGTCACACAGCGACCTTGGTGCGCCTCTTTTTTTCTTTGCATCATGTGCTGTTTGGGGACAATTTTTTTGAAGTGCCATCCTGCCTGACACTGCAGTGCCACTCCTAGATGGGCCTGGTGTTTGTGTCGGCCACTTGTGTCGCTTAGCTTAGTCACACAGCGACCTTGGTGCGCCTCTTTTTTTCTTTGCATCATGTGCTGTTTGGGGACTATTTTTTTTAAGTGCCATCCTGCCTGACACTGCAGTGCCACTCCTAGATGGGCCAGGTGTTTGTGTCGGCCACTTGTGTCGCTTAGCTTAGCCATCCAGCGACCTCGGTGCAAATTTTAGGACTAAAAATAATATTGTGAGGTGTGAGGTGTTCAGAATAGACTGGAAATGAGTGGAAATTATGGTTATTGAGGTTAATAAAACTATGGGATCAAAATGACCCCCAAATTCTATGATTTAAGCTGTTTTTTAGGGTTTTTTGTAAAAAACACCCGAATCCAAAACACACCCGAATCCGACAAAAAAATTTCGGTGAGGTTTTGCCAAAACGCGTCCGAATCCAAAACACGCCCGCGGAACCGAATCCAAAACCAAAACACAAAACCCGAAAAATGTCCGGTGCACATCACTAAAAACGTATACGTTCACCACGCTTCGGGCAGGGTGGCTCGCTCTGCTTCACTCGCCACTGCCTACTATTACCAGTCGTAGTCCACGTTTATAGTAAATCAAGCAGGTGCTGGGAAAACATGTAAAAAAACAACAAAAACAGTTGTTCATGGTCATGTTGACCATTTGAGCCTGTCTAGCCAATGCATCTTGACCATATGGTGTCATCCTATGGTCTGTCGACCTACACACTGCCTATCTGTCATCCGGATAGAGTGCCAGAATGGGGCTTTGTGTTAAATGCTGTGGCATATTTGTCCTCAAACCACTTGCCTGGCTTGGTCGCTTGTGATGCGACCGGAACCTGGAGTACGTTACCTGGCCTGGTTGCATCACATGCGGAACGCTGCTCCTGACGTCCGCAGCCACCACTGTGTACCTCGGACCCGGCAGTGTGGGGGAGGGGGGGGATTTGGGCAGACTGCTAGGGGTGGTGGTAAAAATTATGGATCTTTTATGCTACTAAGGGGATGTGGGGGGTACTGTAATTACAATGTATGACCACTGTGGGGTTCTATTGCTAATGAAGGGTGGGTGGGAAGTTATTTTATAATGGGGGCCTACGGACATGGTGGGGGGGGAGGTGCAAAACACCCCCTAGATATATATATTTTTTAAATAAAGTATTTTAAAATAAAGTAAATATACTTTTTAAACTTTAGTAGGTAAAAAAAAACAGGACAATTTTTGATCGCTTTTGTGTGGATAAAATTGTCAGTTAAGTGGTTAAGGAGATGGATGTACATGTATTGGTAGGGCTTCAATCTCCAAAAACTTGAAGCCTTTTCACGCTGTGTACAAAAAAAAAACCATAATGAAAAAATAAAAAACCTTGTTTTATCCAAAGCAAATGAGTTTGTGAAGCACTCTCTCACTCTGATGTGTCCATCCCTGAGAGCTTTGTTCATCTGGCAGCAGGTGTCCTCAGAGCAATCTTTCCAAACACTCGCATGTTGCGCTGACCGGGAAAGACTTTCCATCTTGATGTGCACATTAGAGTCTACAGTATATGAGTGTGCCCCCCACCCCCCCTTTCATCAGTTAGCAATTTTGTAGCCGTAGATTGTTGTCATCATCGTCATAGCAATTTTTCAAGAACAAATCATCAACGCAATTTTACATGATTGCCTAGTCAAAAAATGTGTTCATGCAAAATCAGTATTCGCAGCAGCAAAGGCTGATATTAATGTGTAATCCATAAGCATTGCATTGGTTTAATGCCACATATAACATGTGCAAATAGAAATGGTCAATTGTGTTTAAATCGGAATAATAGGTAGAAACATAGACTTTGACAGCAGATAGGAACCACTTGGCCCATCTAGTCTGCTCCTTTTGCAGTAGAAGGCAATGCAAAAATGTTACATATGTAGCAAAACAATAATAATTTAGCGTAGTGCCATATATGTCATTGTGCTAGAAAAAAAATCCTTATATTACTAGCAGTCGGCACATAAAACTGAACACTGCTCCTGCCTTCTGCTGCTGTGTATGCAGCCAATAGGAAGCTGTTAGTCTGGCTAGTCACTAATACCCCTTTTCCACTAGCTTTTTTTAAACACTGGTAAATACGCGGGGGCGCGCATTTACCCGTGTTTTTCCCTAGTGGGAAAGGGTTCCCTGGCAAATTCCCGGATCAAGAGATCCGGGAATCCTACCCGTGTAGCTAGCCGGGTTGAACACGTGTTCAACCCGGCTAGCTGTCTAGTGTGAACGGGAGCCGTGTCGAGGCAACACGGCTC
This sequence comes from Pseudophryne corroboree, assembly GCF_028390025.1. Classification (NCBI taxonomy): domain Eukaryota; kingdom Metazoa; phylum Chordata; class Amphibia; order Anura; family Myobatrachidae; genus Pseudophryne; species Pseudophryne corroboree. Next base: position 89,959,988 of record NC_086448.1, read on the forward strand.
CTGTTCACAGTGCATAAGGAGGGCGGCGCTGGGAGATCATGTGATCTCCCAGCGCCGCCCCTGCCGCGTCACTAGCGCGTCACCAACCCGGCAATTGCTGGGTTGGTGAGCGCTGTCTGCAGGGGGCTGTAGCACGGGTCGCAGCCGTGTCAGGCGACACGGCTGCGACCCGTGCTACACTAGTGGAAAAGGGGTATTATCTAGTACGATCACTGCCACAGAGCCCTACAAGCTAGGCCAGGGAACTTTGTACACCACTGCCTCTCACTCCCCCTCCCCTTTCTATTAAACTATGGGGTCTCTTTACTAAGCCTTGGATGGAGGTAAAGTAGACGGAGATAAAGTACCAACCAATCAGCTCCTGTCATTTTTCAAACCCAGCCTGTGACATGGCAGTTAGGAGCTTATTGGCTGGGACTTTATCTCTGTCCACTTTACCTCCACCCAAGGCTTAGTAAATAGACCCCCATATCTCTGGGTAAGGGGCATAGTCACATCACGGTGGGAGCATACCCTTATGACTGTAGAAGCCTAGATACAGCCATGGAACATGCCTAGCACTGAATGGCACTAGACTATCCCCACATTCGTCACAAGGGGTAGGGATGGGCCGCACCCTTCCAGGGGGTGACACCAAGCTGCCTGCTCCTCTGCAGTGACAGGAGGTGGGTGCTGCAGAGTGACTTTATCCTTCAGCAAACGACTCCTGTCACTGAGAAGGAGCTGGCAGTGCAGGCACTAGTCTTCAGGGGGTAATCAGGGGCTTCCCACTAGGTCACGCCTCATAGTGATATCAGCCAGGACTCTGTGAGGCCACACATCCTTTTCAGCCTCTGTGAGGGGGGTCCTATTAGTCGAACATGGTGTCACAGACCCCAGTGCCACCACTGGCTGTACCTTATTCCTGTCTAGTAATAATGGCTGTAGAACAGTTGTAAATGGGACATACATCCCTAACATCCGACCATATCCTGATATGGGACTTTGGGACAGAATTCTGAAACTTGGGACTGTCCCACCAACATTGGGAAGTTGGGAGATTTGTGAAACTATGGTATTGCTACATTTTTGGGGAAATTATTTGCCTATTCTGTTTACTGCAGCATTGGTTTCCTACATATAGCAAACAATAAAAATAATTAGTGTTCAACTTTGCAGGGTTGTCTAATAAATACATACCCCAATTTCTTGTCATGCCAGGTACAATGATGCCTGTCAATTACCCCAGCTGATGCTCATTTCAGCCCTCTAAATTGCCCATACAACAACTGTCTGAAAATGACCCCAGGAATATCTGTCATTTACCTTCTCCAATGGGGTATTTTCCAGACACAATTTTATTTTTTCTCTTGTATCATCTGTGGAATAATGACTGCGCATGTGAGGATTTCATACAGAAATTCTAGAAAGTATCACAGTTACAGCAAAAGTTTTCTTTTTTACCCCAGTTAACCCAGTGGCGCACGCAGGGGGGGTTTCTGAGTACCCAGAAACCCCCCTGACAGACCAAGTTTTTTTTTTTGATAGACACAGGCAGCAGAGCTCTTCACACATTGCGCGGGCTGCTCCTCTGGCCGAGAGGCACTGCAGCACTCATCAGCGGCGGGCGCTTCAGCTGCAGGGACTCTGCACTGGCAGGGGAGACGGTCATTCAGCAGAGAGAGGTGCTGCATGATTTCGGCAGTCGGGGCATCGGCGGAGGATAGCAGGCGCCAGCAGTGGGACCGCAGCAGTGAAGAAAGCATCATGGGAGGCAGGCACCATCAGCAGCGGGAGCTGCGGGACATTGGCAGCAGTGTCAGGCGGCAGGGACGGCAGTCACTGGCAGCGGTGGGAGCGCAGATGCCTAAGGGTGCCGGTGCATGTGTTCATACATATGTGAGTCTGTATGTAGTTACACATAAAGAGAAAGTAAACTGTCACTTAGTGTATCAATTACAATCACTGACTGAAAAGCTATTGGAGTGCTGCCAGTAGTGTGTGTATGTAATATATATATGTATGTGTGTGTGTGTGTGTATATATATATATATATATATATATATATATACACATATGTATGTGTGTATATATCTATCTCTATATATCTATCTCTATATATATATATATATATATATATATATATACACAAAGCAGCAGGTTAGGCACTCCCAAAAGCTGAATGGCACACAGGCCGGTGCCTCTGTAATGTAGACTGTATAGAACAGGAAGACGTGGCACTCACGGCTCAATAATTCAAGATCACACCAAAGGTGAAGTTAACGTTTCAGCGGTCTGTGCCACTCTCGCCAGGTTTTTTTGTAAATATATATGTGTGTATATATATATATATATATATATATATATATAGGTAGGCACGCCCAATCCTTGTATGGTACTCAGCCACGGTGCCAGAAGCCATATGAGAGCTGTGTAGTATGGAATTCAGTGGATTTTCTAGAAAAAAAATAATCAAATAGCATCCTTGATTTGCAACGTTTCTGGTTTATTACCCATCGTCAGGCAGTATATATATATATATATATATATATATATATATATATATGATACGTTCAGCATACTTGCATTAGGATGCCGGAAGTCATACAGACACCAAGATCCCAACATAGATCAAAAATCAGGGGCCAGAATCCCAACTGCTGGTATCCCGAACATAAATTTGCCGGGCTCCTTAGTGTTAGGGGCCCTACACATTTGACGATGCGCCGCCGAGGTGCCCGACGGCCGAAACGGCCGACGAGCGACCCGGCGGCGGGGGGGCAGTGACGGGGGGAGTGAAGTTTCTTCACTCCCCCCGTCACGCGGCTGCATTGAAGTGCAGGCAAATATGGACGAGATCGTCCATATTGGCCTGCATGCACAGCCGACGGGAGACCAGCGATGAACGAGCGCGGGGCCGCGCATCGTTCATCGCTGGAGTCTCCACACTGAAAGATATGAACGAGTTCTCGTTCATTTATGAACGAGATCGTTCATATCTTTCAGAAAATCGTCCAGTGTGTAGGGCCTATTAGGCGGGGGAGGTTAGGTTTAGGCTGAAAGAAAGGGTGGTTAGGTTTAGGCACCAATGGTTAGGGTTAGGCTGCGGGGGTTAGGGGGATTGGGGTTAGGGTCAGTATACAGGAAGGGAGGGTTAGGATACTTAAAGCGCAGGTGCCGGGATCCTGTGTGTGTGTGTATCACATATCACATACTGTATCTGGAGTGGAAACCCCCCTTTAGAAATCCTGCGTTTGCCCCTGTAACCATAAGACTATTATTGATTATCAAAAACATCCCCTCCATCCCCGGGCCATCACCTTCTCCTTGAATGGTTTTCCTGTATTGGAGACTCTGGGCCAGATGCATCATCGCTTGGAAAGTGATAAAATGGAGAGTAAAAAAGTATCAGCCAATCAGCTCCTAACTGACATTTCTCTAACGTCCTAGTGGATGCTGGGGACTCCGTCAGGACCATGGGGAATAGCGGCTCCGCAGGAGACAGGGCACAAAAGCAAGCTTTTAGGATCACATGGTGTGTACTGGCTCCTCCCCCTATGACCCTCCTCCAAGCCTCAGTTAGGTTTTTGTGCCCGTCCGAGCAGGGTGCAATCTAGGTGGCTCTCCTAAAGAGCTGCTTAGAAAAAGTTTTTAGGTTTTTTATTTTCAGTGAGTCCTGCTGGCAACAGGCTCACTGCATCGAGGGACTTAGGGGAGAGATTTTCAACTCACCTGCGTGCAGGATGGATTGGAGTCTTAGGCTACTGGACATAGCTCCAGAGGGAGTCGGAACACAGGTCACCCTGGGGTTCGTCCCGGAGCCGCGCCGCCGATCCCCCTTACAGATGCTGAAGATCGTGGGTCCGGAAACAGGCGGCAGAAGGCTCTTCAGCCTTCATGAAGGTAGCGCACAGCACTGCAGCTGTGCGCCATTGTTGCTACACACTTCACACTGAACGGTCACGGAGGGTGCAGGGCGCTGCTGGGGGCGCCCTGGGCAGCAATAATTAATACCTTTTATGGCAAAGAATACATCACATATAGCCATTGAGGCTATATGTATGTATTTAACCCAGGCCAGATATCTCAAAACCCGGGAGAAAAGCCCGCCGGAAAGGGGGCGGGGCTTATTCTCCTCAGCACACAGCGCCATTTTCCTGCTCAGCTCCGCTGTGAGGAAGGCTCCCAGGACTCTCCCCTGCACTGCACTACAGAAACAGGGTAACAAAGAGAAGGGGGGCATATTTTGGCGATATTTATATATTTAAAGCGCATATAACAGAAACAACACCTTTTAGGGTTGTTTATATACATTTTATAGCGCTTTTGGTGTGTGCTGGCAAACTCTCCCTCTGTCTCCCCAAAGGGCTAGTGGGGTCCTGTCTTCGATAAGAGCATTCCCTGTGTGTCTGCTGTGTGTCGGTACGTGTGTGTCGACATGTATGAGGACGATGTTGGTATGGAGGCGGAGCAATTGCCGGTAATGGTGATGTCACCCCCTAGGGAGTCGACACCGGAATGGATGGCTTTAATTATGGAATTACGTGATAATGTTAGTACATTACAAAAGTCAGTTGACGAAATGAGACGGCCGGAAAACCAGTTGGTACCTGCTCAGGCGTCTCAGACACCGTCAGGGGCTGTAAAACGTCCCTTACCTCAGTCAGTCGACACAGGTACCGACACAGATGAATCTAGTGTCGACGGTGAAGAAACAAACGTATTTTCCAATAGGGCCACACGTTATATGATCACGGCAATGAAGGAGGCTTTGCAGATCTCTGATACTGCAGGTACCTCAAAAAGGGGTATTATGTGGGGGGTGAAAAAACTACCTGTAGCTTTTCCAGAATCAGAGGAATTGAATGACGTGTGTGATGAAGCGTGGGTTAACCCCGATAGAAAACTGCTAATTTCAAAGAAGTTATTGGCATTATACCCTTTCCCACCAGAGGTTAGGGCGCGCTGGGAAACACCCCCTAGGGTGGATAAAGCGCTCACACGTTTATCAAAACAAGTGGCGTTGCCGTCTCCTGATACGGCCGCCCTCAAGGATCCAGCAGATAGGAGGCTGGAAACTACACTGAAGAGTATATACACACATACTGGTGTTATACTCCGACCAGCAATAGCCTCAGCCTGGATGTGCAGTGCTGGGGTAGTGTGGTTGGATTCCCTGACTGAAAATATTGATACCCTGGATAGGGACAGTATTTTATTGACTTTAGAGCAATTAAAGGATGCGTTTCTTTATATGCGAGATGCTCAGAGGGATATTTGCACTCTGGCATCGAGAGTAAATGCGATGTCCATATCTGCCAGAAGAAGTTTATGGACGCGACAGTGGTCAGGTGATGCGGATTCCAAAAGGCATATGGAAGTATTGCCATATAAAGGAGAGGAATTATTTGGGGTCGGTCTATCGGATCTGGTGGCCACGGCAACTGCCGGCAAATCCACGTTTTTACCTCAGACTCCCTCCCAACAGAAAAAGACACCGTCTTTTCAGCCGCAGTCCTTTCGCTCCTATAAAAACAAGCGGGCAAAAGGACAGTCTTATCTGCCCCGAGGCAGAGGAAAGGGTAAGAGAGGGCAGCAAGCAGCCCCTGCCCAGGAACAGAAGCCCGCCCCGGGTTCTACAAAGCCATCAGCATGACGCTGGGGCTTTACTAGCGGACTCAGGAGCGGTGGGGGGTCGACTAAAGATTTTCAGCAATCAGTGGGCTCGCTCACAGGTGGACCCGTGGATCCTGCAGATAGTATCTCAGGGTTACATGTTGGAATTCGAAAGGTCTCCCCCTCGCCGGTTCCTAAAGTCTGCTTTACCAACGCCTCCCTTAGAAAGGGCGACGGTATTGGAAGCCATTCACAAGCTGTATTCTCAGCAGGTGATAATCAAGGTACCCCTCCTACAACAGGGAAAGGGGTATTATTCCACACTATTTGTGGTAGCGAAGCCGGACGGTTCGGTAAGACCTATTCTAAATCTGAATCCTTGAACCTGTACATACAGAAATTCAAGTTCAATATGGAGTCACTAAGAGCAGTGATAGCGAATCTGGAAGAAGGGGACTTCATGGTGTCCCTGGACATAAAAGATGCTTATCTGCATGTCCCAATTTACCCCTCACACCAAGGGTATCTCAGGTTTGTGATACAAGACTGTCATTATCAGTTTCAAACGCTGCCGTTTGGTTTGTCCACGGCACCTCGGGTCTTTACCAAGGTAATGACCGAAATGATGGTTCTTCTACGAAGAAAAGGCGTATTAATTATCCCTTACTTGGACGATCTCCTGATAAGGGCAAGGTCCAGAGAACAGCTGGAAGTCGGGGTAGCACTAACCCAAGTAGTGCTTCAACAACACGGGTGGATTCTGAATCTTCCAAAATCTCAATTGACACCGACAACACGTCTGCTGTTCCTGGGAATGATTCTGGACACTGTTCAGAAAAAGGTGTTTCTCCCGGAGGAGAAAGCGAGGGAGTTATCCGAACTTGTCAGGAACCTCCTAAAACCAGGAAATGTGTCAGTACATCAATGCACAAGAGTCCTGGGAAAGATGGTGGCTTCTTACGAAGCAATTCCATTCGGCAGATTCCACGCACGAATATTTCAGTGGGATCTGCTGGACAAATGGTCCGGATCGCATCTGCACATGCATCAGCGGATAACACTGTCACCAAGAACAAGGTTGTCTCTCCTGTGGTGGTTGCAGAGTGCCCATCTGTTAGAGGGCCGCAGGTTCGGCATACAGGACTGGGTCCTGGTGACTACGGATGCCAGCCTACGAGGCTGGGGAGCAGTCACACAGGGAAGAAACTTCCAGGGTGTATGGTCAAACCTGGAGAAGTCTCTTCACATAAATATACTGGAGCTAAGAGCGATCTACAATGCTCTAAACATGGCGAAACCGCTGCTTCAGGGTCAGCCGGTGCTGATCCAGTCGGACAACATCACGGCAGTCGCCCACGTAAACAGACAAGGCGGCACGAGAAGCAGAAGAGCAATGACAGAAGCTGCAAGGATTCTTCGCTGGGCGGAAAATCATGTCATAGCACTGTCAGCAGTGTTCATCCCGGGAGTGGACAACTGGGAAGCAGACTTCCTCAGCAGACACGACCTTCACCCGGGAGAGTGGGGACTTCATCCGGAAGTTTTCCACATGATTGTGAACCATTGGGAAAAACCAAAGGTGGACATGATGGCGTCTCGCCTCAACAAAAAACTGGACAGATATTGCGCCAGGTCAAGAGACCCTCAGGCAATAGCTGTGGTAACACCGTGGGTGTACCAGTCAGTGTATGTGTTCCCTCCTCTGCCTCTCATACCAAAGGTACTGAGAATTATACGGAAAAGGGGAGTAAGAACAATACTAGTGGCTCCGGATTGGCCAAGAAGAACTTGGTACCCGGAACTTCAAGAGATGCTCACGGAAGATCCGTGGCCTCTACCTCTAAGAAGGGATCTGCTTCAGCAGGGACCTTGTATGTTCCAAGACTTACCGCGACTGCGTTTGACGGCATGGCGGTTGAACGCCGGATTCTAAAAGAAAAGGGCATTCCAGAGGAAGTTATTCCTACCTTGATTAAAGCTAGGAAGGAAGTGACCGCACAACATTATCACCGCATTTGGAGAAAATATGTTGCGTGGTGTGAAGCCAAGAAGGCCCCAACGGAAGAATTTCAATTGGGTCGATTCCTACATTTCCTGCAGGCAGGATTATCTATGGGCCTAAAATTGGGGTCTATTAAAGTTCAAATTTCGGCCTTATCAATTTTCTTCCAGAAAGAATTGGCTTCAGTGCCTGAAGTACAAACTTTTGTCAAGGGTGTACTACATATACAGCCCCCAATTGTGCCTCCAGTGGCATCGTGGGATCTAAACGTAGTTTTGGATTTTCTCAAATCTCATTGGTTTGAGCCTCTCAAATCGGTAGATTTGAAGTATCTTACATGGAAAGTAACCATGCTACTGGCCCTGGCTTCAGCCAGGAGAGTTTCAGAGTTGGCGGCTTTATCGTACAAAAGCCCATATCTGATTTTCCATTCGGACAGGGCAGAACTGCGGACACGTCCTCATTTTCTCCCTAAGGTGGTTTCGGCTTTTCACTTGAACCAGCCTATTGTGGTGCCTGCGGCTACTAGCGACTTGGAGGACTCCAAGTTACTGGACGTTGTCAGAGCATTGAAAATATATATTTCAAGGACAGCTGGAGTCAGAAAATCTGACTCGTTGTTTATCTTGTATGCACCCAACAAGATGGGTGCTCCTGCGTCTAAGCAGACGATTGCTCGTTGGATCTGTAGCACAATCCAACTTGCACATTCTGTGGCAGGCCTGCCACAGCCTAAAACTGTTAAAGCCCACTCCACAAGGAAGGTGGGCTCATCTTGGGCGGCTGCCCGAGGGGTCTCGGCTTTACAACTTTGCCGAGCAGCTACGTGGTCAGGGGAGAACACGTTTGTAAAATTTTACAAATTTGATACTCTGGCTAAAGAGGACTTGGAGTTCTCTCATTCGGTGCTGCAGAGTCATCCGCACTCTCCCGCCCGTTTGGGAGCTTTGGTATAATCCCCATGGTCCTGACGGAGTCCCCAGCATCCACTAGGACGTTAGAGAAAATAAGAATTTACTTACCGATAATTCTATTTCTCATAGTCCGTAGTGGATGCTGGGCGCCCATCCCAAGTGCGGATTGTCTGCAATACTTGTACATAGTTATTGTTACAAAAATCGGGTTATTATTGTTGTGAGCCATCTTTTTTTAGAGGCTACTTCTGTGTTATCATACTGTTAACTGGGTTCAGATCACAAGTTGTACGGTGTGATTGGTGTGGCTGGTATGAGTCTTACCCGGGATTCAAGATCCTTCCTTATTGTGTACGCTCGTCCGGGCACAGTACCTAACTGAGGCTTGGAGGAGGGTCATAGGGGGAGGAGCCAGTACACACCATGTGATCCTAAAAGCTTGCTTTTGTGCCCTGTCTCCTGCGGAGCCGCTATTCCCCATGGTCCTGACGGAGTCCCCAGCATCCACTACGGACTATGAGAAATAGAATTATCGGTAAGTAAATTCTTATTTTTTCAAACACAGCCTGTGACATGGCAGTTAGGAGGTGATTGGCTGGTACTTTTTCACTCTCCATTTTATCACTTTCCAAGCGATGATGCATCTAGCCCTCTGACCGTACATATCCACTGTACCAGCATGAAGAGGACACAGCTGCTATTTATGGCAAACTGAACCCTGCTTAAGCAGCTACTGGGCGGATCTCCTGTCCAATCAGCTGCCACACTCCCTACAGACTGATGTCTTCTCTCCGACAAAGGTTGTTTTTTTACATTTTTTTAGTTTTTTTTTTCCTGTTTCTTTTATGACACTGATTTGCATTATTTTCACATTTGTACGTCAGGTTTATTTGCTATAATCTGAATGTGCCAGAGGAGAAACTGCATACCTCCCAACATCATAAAGAGCTGACTCCGGAAGCTTGCGCGTGCTGGAGGCTTGTGCGCCCGAAAAGGAGACGTGACCTTGACAAAGTGGGCATGGCTTTGCGGGAATGAAGCGATTGCGCGCCACGCCTCCCTTTTTCGTCATTGTGGGGGCATGCCCGCCATACCCCCAGCCTCTCTCTCTCCCGTGAATAGACGGTGAGAATAGCCTCCCAACTTTCTCCCCACTGCAGGACACTGCGGCCTGCCAGTGGGACAGTCACAAAAGAAAAATGGGACTGTCCTACGAAAATCGGGACAGTTGGGAGGTATGACTATGTATTGTTAATATAATAACCAGTTTTAGGGCCTCATGGCTCATCCATGTCACTGCTTCCTAATTAATTAAAGTATCTGTATATGGAATAGTGGGGCAGATGTATTAAGCCTGGAAAAGAGATAAAGAAGTGATAAAGCAGTGATAAGCGCAAGGTGATAACGCACCAGCCAATCATTACAGATTTGAAAAATGACAGTTAGGAGTTGATTGGCTGGTGCATCATCACCTTCCACTCATCACTGCTTTATCACTTCTTTATCCCTTCGGCTGTCTTGCATATTTGTGTCTCCTAGTGCTGCTATCTTTCCCCTGACAAAGAAAGGACCAGTGCTATTCTCATTTAATGAAGAGATATTATTCCTCTCTAATTAGTGCTCCCGATCCCCCGCTGTTGGTCTGAGATGAGGAGCCCCAGATGAACAGGCCAGAGTTGTGGAAGGTTACTACCTCCAAGGGATATGGGCCCACACCGTGACTCTGAATACAGAATTAAAGCCAGCAGTTCCTGAGCATTAGTATTCCTGGCTTATAAATTCCTAATGAAAGAGATTTTCTTCATTACGGGCCATGTACAGAATGTAAAAATCTTCCTCAATAGTTCCCACAAGCTATACAGTGGCTGGAGCAAACTTTGGCTGTGGACAGAAAATCCAGCTGTAACGTACGCTGAAACGGGCGTGAATAGAGGGTTGTGCTGATGTCGCACGGACATTTCGGAGAATGCTGCACTTTGCGGAACAGGAAAACACAGCTTTCTGTAATGAGGCGGATTTAGGGGTCAGACCTCCCAAGGCACTATGTTAAGGGCAGCTCCTCGCCTCCAATTGATTATTTTAATTATTTGTTTATAAGACCTAATTTGGAGATTGGCAGTATAATATAATAACACAAGCTGTGATCTATACTGTGAGGGTACCGCATTTAGGACATAAAGCCCACCTTTATTCTCGGACCCCTTAAAACAGCATTCACACAGATAAGGAGAAAGGGGGATTAGGTAAAAACTGGAAGAGTCCGGACCCCGGAACGGCTCACTGCAGCAAAATCTGCCATTCTGGAGCTTGTAGTGCTTGTCCAAAGGGGTGCCTGTGACACCTGTTACCAGGGAGGTGGGGAGGGAGAGATTACAGCCTCCCCTATGGGGGGGTCATTCTGAGTTGATCGCTCGCTAGCTACTTTTTGCAGCGCTGCAATCAGAATATCGCCGCCTATAGGGGAGTGTATTTTCGCTTTGCTAGTGTGCGAACGCCTGTACAGCCGAGCTCTGCAAAAACATTTTGTGCAGTTTCTGGGTAGGTCAGAACTCACTCAGCCCTTGCGATCACTTCAGCCTGTCTGGTCCCGGAATTGACGTCAGACACCCGCCCTGCAAGCGCTTGGACACACCTGCGTTTTCCCAAACACTCCCAGAAAACGGTCAGTTGACACCCATAAACGCCTTCTTCCTGTCAATCTCCTTGCGATCGGCTGTGCGAATGGATTCTTCGTTAAATCCATCGCTCAGCAACGAACCGCTTTGTACCCGTACAACGCGCCTGCGTATTGCGGTGCAGAGAGGAGCAGCCGCCAGAAAAATAGTCGTGATGTTCCGCTCATTGGTGGACTGATAGATCGGCTATCGATGATAAAACCGATGTTAAAAAAAATTAATTTGATTTTTGTTTAGTTTTTTTTTTTATAAAATTGTGTTGAATATACTGTATTTTAAATAAATATTCTCAATCTGATGCAGTCATAAAAAAAACCCTGACAATTTCTGAGCCTTTTTTTTTTTTTTTTTTAATTATTAGCCAGTCAAAGGGGCAGGCAGAAGATGTAGGTTATGGATTTTATCTTTGTATTTGGTTCTTATTTCATTTTACATGATAAATGTGACTTTATCGTGTATGATTTGTTTATTGTGATTTCAGCACACACTGCTGTCACTGTGACGTTACACCTCCTGTAGTAAAGCAGCCTTGGCGGATTTTCCTTACGAAGATAAGATAAAGGTAATTCAGACCTGATTGCTAGGGTGCGTTCTTTGCAGCCTTGCGATCAGGTAGTCACCGCCTACAGCAAGAGGGTATATTTTGTGTGTAGGTGTGCGTTTGTATTTGTAGCAGAGCTGCACAGTTTTGGACTGGGGCATGAAGAGCCCACCGAGGGAATGCAATTATAGGAGCACATACTTAGAGGTGTGGCCAGCCTACAGAGGGGGTGTGGCCAGCCTCCACAGAGGCTTGAAACACAATAGTTTACTGCAGTGTAATGCAACATATCTACCATGTATAATACAAGTGCACAGTCTGGAACCTGATCCCTAGAGGAAGGAGTGGGCACTCAGGCAGTGGGGCCTACCGGTGGTTTCCTGTGGGCCAGTCCGACCCTGGCTGCACAAACGGGTGTGGTATGATAGATAGATAGATAGATAGATAGATAGATAGATAGATAGATAGAAGACTAGACGTAGGTCGACAGTGTCTAGGTCAACCACTATTGGTCGACAGTAAGTAGGTCGACAGGGACTCTAGGTCGACATGTACTAGGTCGACATGAAAAAGGTTGTCATAATTTTTTAAAACCATTTTGGTGTCGTTTTCTTCGTAGAGTGACCGGGAACCCCAATTAGTGCACCGTGTCCCCTCGCATGGCTCTTGAGCTTTGGGCAAGGTGCCTCGCTCTGCTACTGCTGCACTCGGCACAGGTTACCGTTCCCAATTGTAGTCCACGTGGATCGTAAAGTATGAAAAAGTAAAAAAAAAAAAAATGTGAAAAAGTCATGTCGATCTTTTGTCATGTCGACCTAGAGTCCCTGTCGACCTAGAAACCATGTCAACCTACTTACTGTCGACCAATAGGGGTCGACCTAGACATTGTCGACCTAGAGACCGGATCCCGCACAAACAGAAGTTTGTGCAGTCTCTGCTCAGCCCAGGACTTACTCAGCCGCTGTGATGATGATCGGGTACGGAGCTGACGTCAGAAACCCTCCCTCCAAACGCCTGGTCCCTCCTGTGTTTTCCCAGACACTCCTACAAAACGGTCAGTTGCCACCCACAAACGCGCTCTTCCTGTCAGTCACCTTGCGATCGCCCGAGCGATGCTTTTGTCGCACGATCCCGTCGCTATGCACCGATGCCCAGTGCAGTTATCCGACGCGCCAGCGCATTACGGTGCATGCGCAGTACAGACCTGATTGCCCGCTGTGCGAATACGCACAGGAGCGATCGGGTCTGAATTACCCCCTAAGTTCCATCTAGTGTAGTTCGGCTTCATCCTGTATGTGCACAGCTATGTTACCTGGTCCTTACGGTCAGGACAACGGATTCACATTCCGCTGCTTTTTCTTATTAAAAGTGCAGTAAAAAGTTCATCTTTATTGCTCTGATAAGTGGCAAAGATTAAAAAAAAATGAACCGTTATTACCTTGATAAGTATAATTGTCATAAATAGGCTGATTAGTCTGCTGTAAAAAATGTACTTTAACACATTACTTATTATTAAAAGTAATGCATGCTCTGCTGAATAACCATATAACAGTTATGGTATGGTGCAGTAAGTAGAAGCATTTTACTATTTTATAGAATTATTAGCCACTGAATGCACTGGTCCTCTGAACTCTGTAGTGTAGTTTTCACGTTTAGATTTTTCAAGCATCTTGTATGGGAATGGTATCAGGATCCCGGCACTTG